>NW_027005356.1:0-4092 GCF_036934945.1 Oncorhynchus masou masou
AACTGTAGTTTCAGAAAGTTCTGGAAATCACCTGTCTGGTACAAAATGTGTTTTACATTCCTGATCTGTTCTCACTTTTGAAGACGCAAGTTCAAGTACATAGTACAAATATAATGAAAATATGAAAAATCCAATATGATTTCAACAGAAGTGGGGCAATAGGACTTGAAATGACTGAACCGCTTTCTAAATATAATAAAAATCTAATTATAAAATGACTTACTGTAAGATTTCACCTTTCTTATAACTGGCAAATAAATATGATCACATTTAGTGACGGAACAATATTGGTACCATTTCATATAGCTGACGACAGAGAATGTTCTCCTAAATGTCCCCACTGAGAGGCGCAGAAACACTATTCAAATCTGTGCAAACTCGTTGCAACTTCAGCTTTAAGTACAAAGTGATTTCTAACACGTTTGAGATAAGACCCATATGCAGATAGCGTTGCAGAAACAAAAGGTTTATTGCTAACAACAGGGGCAGACAAACGACAGGTCAAGGTCAGGTCACTGGAACACTAGAACACTAGAACACTAGAATACTAGACCACTAGAACACTAGAACACTAGACCACTAGAACACTAGAACACTAGAACACTAGAATACTAGAACACTAGACCACTAGAACACTAGAACACTAGACCACTAGAACACTAGAACACTAGAACACTAGAATACTAGAACACTAGAACACTAGAATACTAGAACACTAGACCACTAGAACACTAGAACACTAGACCACTAGAACACTAGAATACTAGAACACTAGACCACTAGAACACTAGAACACTAGAACACTAGACCACTAGAATACTAGAACACTAGAACACTAGAACACTAGAACACTAGAACACTAGAACACTAGACCACTAGAACACTAGAACACTAGACCACTAGAACACTAGAATACTAGAACACTAGACCACTAGAACACTAGAACAGGGGTCAATAATCCAGAGAAGGTCAACAGGGTCCAGAACAACAGGTAGTCTCAGGGTCAGGGGTCAATAATCCAGTTAGGTGGGGTAAGGTACAGAACGGCAGGCAGGCTCAGGATCAGGGCAGGCAGAACGGTCAAAACCGGGAAGGACTAGAAAACAGGAGCAGGGAAACAGGCAGTAGTGTAACAGTATAACTTTATATCGTCCCCTCACCCATACCCGGACACGAATCAGGGACTCTCTGTACACATCAACAACAGTCGCCCTCGAAGCATCGTTACCCATCGCTCCACAAAAGCCGCGGCCTTTGCAGAGCAAGGGAAACTACTACTTCAAGGTCTCAGAGCAAGTGACGTCACCGATTGAAACGCTATTTAGCGCGCACCACCGCTAACTAGCTAGCCATTTCACTTCCGTTACAGTAGCAGGGAAAAACACGGGTAGATTTGACGAACAAATCTAACTGGCAACAGACAAACAGAGAACACAGGTATAAATACACAGGGGATAATGGGGAAGATGGGTGACACCTGGAGGGAGGTGGAGACAAGCACAAAGACAAGTGAAACAGATCAGGGCGTGACAGATTTAGTCTGTCTGTGACCAAGAGAAAGTGGTCTTGTTTAAATTCAATGAAATTATTTAGTATTTTTTCATTTTGAAAGCTCTAAATCCACATGAGAATATCATAGTGAGATGAAGCAACAACTGCTGAATTCACAAGACTGTCATCTTCCATGTGCCGTCTCCCAGCCTGGGCTTCCGTCACTCAGAGGGAGAGTAAATCAATTATTTGTCTGGATAGGCCAGAACATGTGACACGTAACTTGCTATGCAAATGTGGGGTGTGAAACCTGAGATTTTATGTCAGCTCCCTTGAGAGATTGGTAGTGGAGAGCAGGTAGATGGGCTTTCTGGCACTATCATGCACGGGACCCTATGACGTTCACAGAGCGCTTTTTACACTAACAAAATGTCAGTCAGATTTGGTCCAAAACCAGTAAAAAAAACAGATATAGGGGACTTAATATTGACAAATACAAAAAAAACAACATTCTTGCTATTTCATTACTTTAACAGAACGTTTCCTAAAAGTTCAAACATTGTTAATTACCATTTTGGTAATGGTCTAGGAACGTTCTCCAACTGGTTTGACATTGGGAAGGTTCTCATTTTTTCTTTTGGAAAAGTTTTATTGGTACAATTCCTTTAAAAACAGCTCATACATTTTTTACATCATTTATACACATAAAAACGGCAAAAAAGCATAAAACACAGCATTTGAAAGTTACATTTAAATTTGTTAAAAAGTACATGTTGTTAAAACCAATGAAAACAACTATGAATAAAAGTACTTTCCTTATAAAAACATCAAATCTGTAAAGGCCATTTAAAATGTGTACTAATGATCTAACAAAGGTAAAACATTTTTAAGACATGAAAAACATGTTAAAAAGCCACTTTGTTAAAAGGCTGTCTTCAGTCCCTTGTACAGGAGCGGGGTGAGTCTTTATCAAGCTCACCTCATCCTGCTCTTCTGAATGGATCATCGTCCCGTCCTTCGGGGCCCAGAGGGATCCCTCCCCTAGGTGCCGCAGCGCTGTCAGGCCGTGGCCGCCGGGACCTAGGGTGTTGTGGGGGACCCTTCGCTTGGGGTCGAGGCCCCCTTTCTTCCGTACCACCCCAGGGCTTCCGTGGCTACCATGGCCACTGCCTGGGGGGTGGTCTCTACGTTTTTCGCTACCAGCAGGTTACGGGAGGACCACAGTGCTTCCTTCAGGCACGTGAGGGTGGACCAGAGCTTGGTGAAGGTCTTCGATGGAATGGGCCTTCGGCCCACCCCATACAGCACGAGCTGAGGTGTTAGGTCCTCCCTGCTGGCAGACACGAGGTGATCAGGGGGCCTGCTTCCTGCCACAGGTCCCTGGCGGCTCTGCACTCCCAGAGCATGTGCCTCACCGACTCTTCTTGGCCGCAGCCTGGTCGGGGGCACGCGGATGTCCTCGCCATGCCCCGTGAGTGCATAACGGCCCTGACCGGGAGGATCTCGTGGGCGGCCATCCAGGACAGGTCCCGATGCCGATTCAGGAGAGCAGGATGGGCCACGTTGCGCCAAACCGTTGTATCTCCCTCCTCATTGTCTTTTTTTTTTACCATCTCAAAATAGGATGCTGCCCCTTTAAGACAATTGTGTTCCATACAGATCTATAGCTGTAGCAGGCTAGCCTTTAGCCAGAACAAACGCTAAAGTGTATTTTTGTAGGTTAATTCTTGCATTCCCACAACTTTTAAGGAACCAAATGTGTTTGTTTCGTTTCTACTTTGATAGTGTGCTCAACCATTTATCTCAGTCAAACTATTGGGCCTTTATTTATTGGCTGAAAAATGTATAGCTGATGCTCTCCTTCTCTCTTCTCATTGTTTCCTCCCTCCTCCCTGACCCTCTCCCTTCTCATTGGCTCCTCCCCTTCAGCCCTGATGCTCTCAATCTCTCTTCTCATTGTCTCCTCCCCTTTCCCTGATGCTCTCCCTCCTCATTGTCTCCTCCCTCCTCCCCTCTCCCTGATGCTCTCCCTCCTCATTGTCGCCTCCTTCCTCCCTGACCCTCTCCCTTCTCATTGTCTCCTCCCTCCTCCCTGACCCTCTCCCTTCTCATTGGCTCCTCCCCTTCGCCCTGATGCTCTCAATCTCTCTTCTCATTGTCTCCTCCCCTTTCCCTGATGCTCTCCCTCCTCATTGTCTCCTCCCTCCTCCCCTCTCCCTGATGCTCTCCCTCCTCATTGTCTCCTCCCTCCTCCCCTCTCCCTGATGCTCTCCCTCTCCTCCCCTCTCCCTGATGCTCTCCCTCCTCATTGTCTCCTCCCACCTCCCTTCACCCTGATGCTCTCCCTTCTCATTGTCTCCTCCCCTTTCCCTGATGCTCTCGCTTCTCATTGTCTCCTCCCTCCTCCCCTCTCCCTGATGCTCTCTCTTCTCATTGTCTCCTCCCTCCTCCCCTCTCCCTGATGCTCTCCCTCCTCATTGTCTCCTCCCTCCTCCCCTCTCCCTGATGCTCTCCCTTCTCATTGTCTCCTCCCCTTTCCCTGATGCTCTCTCTTCTCATTGTCTCCTCCCTCCTCCTCTCCCCCCATCCCTCTCTACCCCC
>NW_027005357.1:0-4092 GCF_036934945.1 Oncorhynchus masou masou
GCCCCCTTGAACTTTGCAACCTTTTGCCACATTTCAGGCTTCAAACATAAAGATATAAAACTGTATTTTTTTGTGAAGAATCAACAACAAGTGGGACACAATCATGAAGTGGAACGACATTTATTGGATATTTCAAACTTTTTTAACAAATCAAAAACTGAAAAATTGGGCGTGCAAAATTATTCAGCCCCTTTACTTTCAGTGCAGCAAACTCTCTCCAGAAGTTCAGTGAGGATCTCTGAATGATCCAATGTTGACCTAAATGACTAATGATGATAAATACAATCCACCTGTGTGTAATCAAGTCTCCGTATAAATGCACCTGCACTGTGATAGTCTCAGAGGTCCGTTAAAAGCGCAGAGAGCATCATGAAGAACAAGGAACACACCAGGCAGGTCCGAGATACTGTTGTGAAGAAGTTTAAACCCGGATTTGGATACAAAAAGATTTCCCAAGCTTTAAACATCCCAAGGAGCACTGTGCAAGCGATAATATTGAAAATGGAAGGAGTATCAGACCACTGCAAATTCTACCAAGACTTGGGTCGTCCCTCTAAACTTTCAGCTCATATAAGGAGAAGACTGATCAGAGATGCAGCCAAGAGGCACATGATCACTCTGGATGAACTGCAGAGATCTACAGCTGAGGTGGGAGACTCTGTCCACAGGACAACAATCAGTCGTATATTGCACAAATCTGGCCTTTATGGAAAGAGTGCAAGAAGAAAGCCATTTCTTAAAGATATCCATAAAAAGTGTGTTTAAATTTGCCACAAGCCACCTGGGAGACACACCAAACATGTGGAAGAAGGTGCTCTGGTCAGATGAAACCAAAATTGAACTTTTTGGCAACAATGCAAACGTTATGTTTGGCGTAAAGCAACACAGCTCATCACCCCTGAACACGCCATACCCACTGTCAAACATGGTGGTGGCAGCATCATGGTTTGGGCCTGCTTTTCTTCAGCAGGGACAGGAAGATGGTTAAAATTGATGGGAAGATGGATGGAGCCAAATACAGGACCATTCTGGAAGAAAACATGATGGAGTCTGCAAAAGACCTGAGACTGGGACGGAGATTTGTCTTCCAACAAGACAATGATCCAAAACATAAAGCAAAATCTACAATGGAATGGTTCAAAAATAAACATATCCAGGTGTTAGAATGGCCAAGTCAAAGTCCAGACCTGAATCCAATCGAGAATCTGTGGAAAGAATTGAAAACTGCTGTTCACAAATGCTCTCCATCCAACCTCACTGATAGAGCTGTTTTGCAAGGAGGAATGGGAAAAAATGTCAGTCTCTCGATGTGCAAAACTGATAGAGACATACCCCAAGCGACTTACAGCTGTAATCGCAGCAAAAGGTGGCGCTACAAAGGGGGCTGAATAATTTTGCACGCCCAATTTTTCAGTTTTTGATTTGTTAAAAAAGTTTGAAATATCCAATAAATGTCGTTCCACTTCATGATTATGTCCCACAAAAAATACAGTTTTATATCTTTATGTTTGAAGCCTGAAATGTGGCAAAAGGTCGCAAAGTTCAAGGGGGGCGAATACTTTCGCAAGGCACTGTATTGACTCTTTGCATCAACTTCATGTAATTGTCAATAAAAGCCTTTGACACTCATGAAATGCTTGGAATTATAATTATACAGTATTCCATAGTAACATCTGACAAAAATATCTAAAGACACTGAGGCAGCAGACTTTGTGAAGATTAAAATTTGTGTCATTCTCAAAACCTTTGGACACGACTGTAATTCTTATTTGACCATGCTTAAAGTGATATTAAGTGTCAGATTTGTTATTGTTCCACGTCTATCAATCATTGCCCTTCTTTAAGAGGCTTTGGAAAGCTCCTGGTCTTTGTAGTTGTATTTGTGCTTTAAATGCAATACGTGACTATGGGACCTTATAGATGTTGTATGTAAGGGGGCCTGGTGAGTCCATGTAACTTCTTATTTGATTTAGTAAGCCAAATGTTACTCCTGAACTAATTTTCCTAAACAAATGTGGTGAATACTTATGCAGCAAATATACTGAACAAAAATACAACGCAACATGTGAAGGGTTGGTCCCATGTTTCTTGAGCTGTAATAAAAGATCCCTGAATTTTTTCCAGAAGCACAAAAGCTAATTTGTTTACATCCCGGTTAGTAAACCTTTCTCCTTTGTCAAGATAGTCCATTCACCTGACAGGTGTTGCAACCTAGACATGTGAAATTCATAGATTACGGCCTCATTAATTCATTTCAATCAACTGATTTCCTTATATGAACTGTAACTCACTACAATCGTTGAAATGGTTGCATGTTGCATTTATATTTTGGTTCAGTATGTACTTTTGTTATTTAGGTTTTTCTCATTTATACAAATTTGTTGAATTTTCTTTTCACTTTGACATGGAGTATTTTGTGTTATTTAAATTAAATCTATTTTAATCCCACTTTGTAACGTGAACAAAATTGAAAAAATCCAAGGGGGTGAATAATTACATACGATACCCACTGTAAGGATTACTTTTCTGATAGGATTTACATACATGATGGCACAAGGGAATTACCATAACTGTGTGCACTAAGTACCACACCACACTTCTCACTATCACTCTCACACATTTTATATGGTAAGAGCTGCTCTAACTTCACCATTTGGAGAGATGTAGGCTTGCAACCCCATAACAACTACAATATCTTAGCGAACAGTAAGCAGTCAGATCACATAATGTTTTTACATAACTGAAATGTAGAGTATGTTTACTCTAATCAATTTTGATGGACATTTTGCCCAATGTTATTGTCAAAGGGTTCCCAACTACTGTAGGAAAAGTACTATCCACCTTACAGTTGGGCTGGTTTGTAAGTTGATGCCACTTGACGTTGTGGATGTAACTGCAACTTCTGGGGCATATTACAAATATTTCACGTTATTACATGGTACTTGGTGTCACTCTGTGAGACAGTTTATTACATTCCCAATTTACTGTTGCTGCAACATTAGTTATTTTGAAAAAGCAACTGTTCAACCAGCATATCAACCAATAGTTGTTGCAACAAGACATGCTCGACTAACCTTTGGAGCCACCCACAGAAGGTACAAATCCAACACACCTACTCCTCCATCACCACCTTAAGTATAATAGTTTGTAAATCCATACATTGACCCACCAGGAAAAGGTTACTAATAGAACTTTCATTTTTATGGGGAGGAATTTGCATTGTCACTTAGATAAAGAATGACATTCAACCTGAGTGATAGCAGTTCAAAGGTGCCCTCCACACATCACCCTCAGAGCTAGACTGTGAAACCATACATGCATATTAATCATTTGCCCTTACTTATATTGTTGACAGGGATGAGGCCTGCCTGTGCCCATCATTTCAAAGTGTCAAAGAAACTAAGCAGGAGGAGTGTTTTGTTTGTGAGTTGCAGTACATGTATGCCTACTGTTGGTTGTAAGTATGTTGGCAGCTCTGTAATGCGTTTCACATACTCACCTCCCTCTTAAACTATACACACACGCCCATGACATGATGTGTATTTAAGACAAATAAATCCTCACCTCACCCCTCTCATCACACCCCCAAAATCCTCATAAGGATCCATAGTCAATTCTTGTTCTGACCTGTCACCCTATTCTTGATTGGGCTGACAGTAAATAAAGATGGTTTTCTTTGTTAACTGGGATGTGGCTCTCATATCCTGTTTCAAGATCAATGTTTCTGTAATGGTATCCATGGTTGGCTTTGTTTGTGTAAGGAAAAAACCTCTTACTGAGATGCTGTGAGTCAAGAAGCAGGTGCAGGTGAAACAATTAATAAAATAACAAACATGAGATGAGACAGCATAACAGTGGCGATAAGGCATGAACAATACCAACTGAGGAAGGAACCTAAGGGAGTGACAGATACTCAGGTAATCAGGAATACAATGGAGTCCAGGTGAGCATCCTAATGATCTGCAGGTGCACGTAATGATGGAAGCCAGGTGTGCGTGATGAAGTATCCCAGGACCAGTGGTTAGTATACTGGCGACGTTGAACTCCGGAGGGGAGGAGAGGGAGTAGACGTGACAGTACATCCCCTCAGAT
>NW_027005358.1:0-4092 GCF_036934945.1 Oncorhynchus masou masou
AGCACACACCCACACCACCACATAGACACACCACACCACCACATAGACACACCACCACATAGACACACCACACCACCACATAGACACACCACACCACCACATAGACACACCACCACACAGTCACACCAACACATAGACACACCACCACATAGACACACCACCACATAGACACACCACACCACCACATAGACACACCACATCACCACATAGACTGACCACACCACCACATAGGCAAAAAACCACACAGACACACCACGACAAAGACACACCACACCACCACATAGACACACCACACCACCACAAAGACACACCACACCACCACATAGACACACCACACCACCAAAGACACACCACCACAAAGACACACCACCACAAAGACACACAACACCCCCACACAGACACACCACCACAAAGACACACCACACCACCACATAGACACACCACACCACCACATAGACACACCACCATATAGACACACCACACCACCACATAGACACGCCACATAGACACACCACACCATCACATAGACACACCACCACATAGACACACCACATCACCACATAGACACAACACACCACCTCAAAGACACACCACACCACCACATAGACACACCACCACATAGACACACCACCACATAGACACACCACACCACCACACAGACACACCACCACATAGACACACCACACCACCACACCACCACATAGACACACCACCACATAGACACATGACACCACCACATAGACAAACCACACCACCACAAAGACAAACCACACCACCACATAGACACATCACCAGATAGACACACCACCTCTAAGACACACCACACCACCACATAGACACACCACACCACCACATAGACAAACCACACCACCACATAGATACACCACCACATAGACACACCACACCACCACATAGACACACCACACCACCACATAGACACACCACCACATAGACACACCAACACATAGACACACCAACACATAGACACACCAACACACAGACACACCACACCACCACATAGACACACCACACCACCACATAGACACACCACCACATAGACACACCACACCACCTCATAGACACACCACACCACCACATAGACACACCACACCACCACATAGACACACCACATAGACACACCACATAGACACACCACATCACCACATAGACACACCACATCACCACATAGACACACCACATCACCACATAGACACACCACCACATAGACACACCACACACCACATAGACACACCACACCACCACATAGACACACCACACCACCACATAGACGCATCACCACATAGACACATCACCACATAGACACACCACCACATAGACACACCACCACATAGACACACCACCACATAGACACACCACCACATAGACACACCACGCCACCACAAAGACACACCACCACATAGACACACCACCACATAGACACACCACACCACCACATAGACACACCACACAACCACATAGACAGACCACACCACCACATAGACACACCACACCACAACATAGACACACCACCACATAGACACACCACACCACCACATAGACACACCACACCACCACATAGACACACCACACCACCACATAGACCCACCACACCAACACACAGACACACCACACCACCACATAGACACACCACACCACCACATAGACACACCACACCACCACATAGACACACCACACCACCACATAGACACACCACACCACCACATAGACACACCACACCACAACATAGACACACCACACCACCACATAGACACACCACCACATAGACACACCACAGCACCACATAGACACATGACACCACCACATAGACACACCACCACACAGACACACCAACACATAGACACACCACCACATAGACACACCACCACATAGACACACCACACCACCACATAGACACACCACACCACCAAAGACACACCACCACAAAGACACACCACCACAAAGACACACAACACCACCACACAGACACACCACCACAAAGACACACCACCACATAGACACACCACACCACCATAGACACACACCACACCACCACATAGACACACCACCACATAGACCACACCACCACATAGACACACCACATAGACACACCACACCACCACATAGACACACCACATAGACACACCACTCCACCACATAGACACACCACCACAGACACACCACACCACCACATAGACACACCACACAACCACATAGACACACCACACCACCACATAGACACACCACACCACAACATAGACACACCACACCACCACATAGACACACCACAGCACCACATAGACACACCACACCACCACATAGACACACCACCACACAGTCACACCAACACATAGACACACCACCACATAGACACACCACCACATAGACACACCACACCACCACATAGACACACCACATCACCACATAGACAGACCACACCACCACATAGGCAAAAAACCACACAGACACACCACGACAAAGACACACCACACAACCACATAGGCACACCACACCACCACAAAGACACACCACACCACCACATAGACACACCACACCACCAAAGACACACCACCACAAAGACACACCACCACAAAGACACACAACACCCCCACACAGACACACCACCACAAAGACACACCACACCACCACATAGACACACCACACCACCACATAGACACACCACACCACCATAGACACACCACACATAGACACCACCACCACATAGACACACCACATAGACACACCACACCACCACATAGACACACCACCACATAGACACACCACCACCACATAGACACACCACACCACCACATAGACACACCACACCACCACATAGACAAACCACATCACCACAAAGACACACCACACCACCACATAGACACACCACCACATAGACACACCACACCACCACATAGACACACCACACCACCACATAGACACACCACACCACACATAGACACACCACACCACCACAAAGACACACCACACCACCACATAGACACACCACACCACCACATAGACACACCACACCACCACATAGACACACCACCACATAGACACACCACACCACCACATAGACACACCACACCACCACATAGACACACCACACCACCACATAGACACACCACACCACCACAGACACACCACCACATAGACACACCACCGCATAGACACACCACACCACCACATAGATACACCACACCACCACATAGACACACCACAGCACCACATAGACACATGACACCACCACATAGACACACCACCACACAGACACACCAACACATAGACACACCACCACATAGACACACCACCACATAGACACACCACACCACCACATAGACACACCACACCACCAAAGACACACCACCACAAAGACACACCACCACAAAGACACACAACACCACCACACAGACACACCACCACAAAGACACACCACACCACCACATAGACACACCACACCACCAAAGACACACCACCACAAAGACACACCACACCACCACATAGACACACCACACCACCACATAGACACACCACCACATAGACACACCACCACATAGACACACCACCACATAGACACACCACACCACCACATAGACACACCACATAGACACACCACTCCACCACATAGACACACCACCACATAGACACACCACACCACCACATAGACACACCAGCACACACAGACACACCACACCAACACACAGACACACCACACCACCACATAGACACACCACACCACCATATAGACACACCACAGCACCACATAGACACACCACACCACCACATAGACACACCACCACACAGACACACACATCACCACATAGACACACCACCACATAGACACACCACCACATAGACACACCACACCACCACATAGACACACCACATCACCACATAGACAGACCACACCACCACATAGGCAAAAAACCACACAGACACACCACGACAAAGACACACCACACAACCACATAGACACACCACACCACCACAAAGACACACCACACCACCACATAGACACACCACACCACCAAAGACACACCACCACAAAAGACACACCACCACAAAGACACACAACACCACCCACACAGACACACC
>NW_027005359.1:0-4091 GCF_036934945.1 Oncorhynchus masou masou
TAATGTATCCTGTCCTCATAATGTATCATATCCTCATAATGTATCCTCATAATGTATCCTATCCTCATAATGTATCCTGTCCTCATAATGTATCCTATCCTCATAATGTATCCTCATAATGTATCCTATCCTCATAATGTATCGTATCCTCATAATGTATCCTGTCCTCATAATGTATCCTGTCCTCATAATGTATCATATCCTCATAATGTATCCTGTCCTCATAATGTACCCTCATAATGTATCCTCATAATGTATCCTCATAATGTATCCTGTCCTCATAATGTATCCTCATAATGTATCCTGTCCTCATAATGTATCCTGTCCTCATAATGTATCCTCATAATGTATCCTATCCTCATAATGTATCCTGTCCTCTAATGTATCATATCCTCATAATGTATCCTGTCCTCATAATGTATCCTGTCCTCATAATGTATCCTCATAATGTATCCTATCCTCATAATGTATCCTGTCCTCATAATGTATCCTATCCCCATAATGTATCCTGTCCTCATAATGTATCCTGTCCTCATAATGTATACTGTCCTCATAATGTATCCTGTCCTCATAATGTATCATATCCTCATAATGTATCCTGTCCTCATAATGTATCCTGTCCTCATAATGTATCCTCATAATGTATCCTGTCCTCATAATGTATCCTGTCCCCATAATGTATCCTGTCCTCATAATGTATCCTGTCCTCATAATGTATCCTATCCTCATAATGTATCCTATCCTGATAATGTATCCTCATAATGTATCCTATCCTCATAATGTATCCTCATAATGTATCCTGTCCTCATAATGTATCCTGTCCTCATAATGTATCCTGTCCTCATAATGTATCCTGTCCTCATAATGTATCCTGTCCCCATAATGTATCCTGTCCCCATAATGTATCCTGTCCTCATAATGTATCCCGTCCTCATAATGTATCCTCATAATGTATCCTATCCCTCATAATGTATCCTATCCTCATAATGTATCCTCATAATGTATCCTGTCCTCATAATGTATCATATCCTCATAATGTATCCTGTCCTCATAATGTATCCTATCCTCATAATGTATCCTCATAATGTATTTAGTCCTCATAATGTATCCTCATAATGTATCCTATCCTCATAATGTATCCTCATAATGTATCCTGTCCTCATAATGTATCCTATCCTCATAATGTATCCTGTCTTCATAATGTATCCTGTCCTCATAATGTATCCTATCCTCATAATGTATCCTCATAATGTATCCTATCCTCATAATGTATCCTGTCCTCATAATGTATCCTATCCTCATAATGTATCCTGTCCTCATAATGTATCCTGTCCTCATAATGTATCCTGTCCTCATAATGTATCCTGTCCTCATAATGTATACTATCCTCATAATGTATCCTCATAATGTATCCTGTCCTCATAATGTATCCTTTCCTCATAATGTATCCTATCCTCATAATGTATCCTATCCTCATAATGTATCCTATCCTCATAATGTATCCTCATAATGTATCCTGTCCTCATAATGTATCCTGTCCTCATAATGTATCCTCATAATGTATCCTGTTCTCATAATGTAGCCAATTCTCTATAATGTATCCTCATAATGTATCATCATAATGTATCCTGTCCTCATAATGTATCCTATCCTCATAATGTATCCTATCCTCATAATGTATCCTATCCTCATAATGTATCCTCATAATGTATCCTGTCCTCATAATGTATCCTATCCTCATAATGTATCCTGTCCTCATAATGTATCCTATCCTCATAATGTATCCTATCCTCATAATGTATCCTATCCTCATAATGAATCCTGTCCTCATAATGTATCCTATCCTCATAATGTATCCTCATAATGTATCCTCATAATGTATCCTGTTCTCATAATGTATCCTGTCCTCATAATGTATCCTATCCTCATAATGTATCCTGTCCTCATAATGTATCCTGTCCTCATAATGTATCCTGTCCTCATAATGTATCCTCATAATGTATCCTCATAATGTATCCTCATAATGTATCCTCATAATGTATCCTCATAATGTATCTTGTCCTCATAATGTATCCTGTCCTCATAATGTATCCTCATAATGTATCCTATCCTCATAATGTATCCTGTCCTCATAATGTATCATATCCTCATAATGTATCCTGTCCTCATAATGTATCCTGTCCTCATAATGTATCCTGTCCTCATAATGTATCCTGTCCTCATAATGTATCCTGTCCTCATAATGAATCCTCATAATGTATCCTATCCTCATAATGTATCGTATCCTCATAATGTATCCTGTCCTCATAATGTATCCTGTCCTCATAATGTATCCTCATAATGTGTCCTGTCCTCATAATGTATCCTATCCTCATAATGTATCCTATCCTCATAATGTATCCTATCCTCATAATGTATCCTGTCCTCATAATGTATCCTCATAATGTATCCTATCCTGATAATGTATCCTCATAATGTATCCTGTCCTCATAATGTATACTATCCTCATAATGTATCCTCATAATGTATCCTGTCCTCATAATGTATCCTATCCTCATAATGTATCCTATCATCATAATGTATCCTATCCTCATAATGTATCCTATCCTCATAATGTATCCTGTCTCATAATGTATCCTGTCCTCATAATGTATCCTGTCCTCATAATGTATCCCTCATAATGTATCCTATCCTCATAATGTATCCTCATAATGTATCCTCATAATGTATCCTATCCTCATAATGTATCCTCATAATGTATCCTCATAATGTATCCTATCCTCATAATGTATCCTGTCCTCATAATGTAGCCTATTCTCATAATGTATCCTCATAATGTATCCTCATAATGTATCCTGTCCTCATAATGTATCCTGTCCTCATAATGTATCCTGTCCTCATAATGTATCCTGTCCTCATAATGTATCCTGTCCTCATAATGTATCCTGTCCTCATAATGTATCCTGTCCTCATAATGTATACTATCCTCATAATGTATCATCATAATGTATCCTGTCCTCATAATGTATCCTATCCTCATAATGTATCCTATCCTCATAATGTATCCTATCCTCATAATGTATCCTCATAATGTATCCTATCCTCATAATGTATCCTGTCCTCATAATGTATCCTGTCCTCATAATGTATCCTGTCCTCATAATGTATCCTATCCTCATAATGTATCCTGTCCTCATAATGTATCCTATCCTCATAATGTATCCTCATAATGTATCCTCATAATGTATCCTGTCCTCATAATGTATCCTATCCTCATAATGTATCCTGTCCTCATAATGTATCCTGTCCTCATAATGTATCCTGTCCTCATAATGTATCCTGTCCTCATAATGTATCCTGTCCTCATAATGTATCCTATCCTCATAATGTATCCGGTCCTCATAATGTATCCTATCCTCATAATGTATCTCTCATAATGTATCCTGTCCTCATAATGTATCTATCCATAATGTATCCTCATAATGCTATCCTGTCCTCATAATGTATCCTGTCCTCATAATGTATCCTCATAATGTATCCTCATAATGTATCCTGTCCTCATAATGTATCCTATCCTCATAATGTATCCTGTCCTCCATAATGTATCCTATCCTCATAATGTATCCTATCCTCATAATGTATCCTGTCCTCATAATGTATCCTATCCTCATAATGTATCCTCATAATGTATCCTGTCCTCATAATGTATCCTGTCACTCATAATGTATCCTGTCCTCATAATGTATCCTGTCCTCATAATGTATCCTATCCTCATAATGTATCCTAATCTCATAATGAATCCTCATAATGTATCCTCATAATGTATCCTATCCTCATAATGTATCCTATCCTCATAATGTATCCTGTCCTCATAATGTATCCTGTCCTCATAATGTATCCTCATAATGTATCCTCATAATGTATCCTCATAATGTATCCTCATAATGTATCCTCATAATGTATCCTGTCCTCATAATGTATCCTGTCCTCATAATGTATCCTCATAATGTATCCTCATAATGTATCCTCATAATGTATCCTCATAATGTATCCTGTCCTCATAATGTATCCTCATAATGTATCCTATCCTC
>NW_027005360.1:0-4089 GCF_036934945.1 Oncorhynchus masou masou
ATAATTAGAGCTGAAACGATTCCCTATTATACCTGACAGACATTCATACAGTATCTATTCTACATAATACATTTGTATATGAACATTTTATAACATTCCTGAACTGGCCCAGAGCTTTTAATTTATTAATTTTGGCCCATATCGATCCCCCCCAGGTTTTTATTTTGTTGTTACATGTACATACATTACATCTGGATAGATAGTACTTAGTATACATAATACATCGTATTTTCAGTCATAACTACTATAGATCGTGAGCTTTTAAGCAGGCCCAGGTCTTACCTTTACAGTTGTGGGAGCTTATCATGTTGGCAGCACTGGAGAGGCAGAGGGAGAGGAGGATTGTGGGTATCCAGTAAACGTTCATCTTGAAAGTCCTCAGTTTTGTGGTGAAATTGAAGCTCCCCTAGTATCCCGTTACAGTGCACAACAATCAGGGTAAATGCGACGATACACTGTATGCCAAGCAGACCAAGACAGTGACAGCTCTGCTCTACCTAGACATCCTCAACACATGCTCGTCACACGATGACAGCGTACATCTCATAACATCCTTCCCTGTCACTTCACTGTGACCAACAATCTGGCCCTCGTCGACTGACTGCACAGACTCTTGAGGAAAAAAACATCCGCACTCTGTGGCAGTGCACTCTGAACTTCACAAGAGTATCCACCCTCTCACGGTGTGACCTTTGATGCCCTTTGAATTTGATACTTCTCTGTGTGTTAGGGCTTGGAACCTCGTATCGCATTAGTCATGTTTGATTTCCCCCTCTTATCTCAGAACTGTTATATAGACTCACTTTATTTCATATTTCACTGCTTCTGGTAGAACTGCAGAGACCCACCTGGGCTACGGCACTAATGTGAGTGACCGGGGTTCGAACCTGGGTCTTGCCCACAAGACTGTGTTAGCCTGCTGAGCTAGAGCTAATGTAAGCGTTCGGGTCTCAGGTCTCAGGCAGAGTTACTCATCACGCGGTTGTTACATAGGCCTACCTAGCACCTGTCAGTGACAACCATCGTACAACGTGGGTTTTGTCTGTGGTTATGTGACTGTCTCCTGCAACAGACAGTCAGTCAGTCAGTTAGTCAGATAAACTAACATAATGTTGCACTTATATTATCACAGACGTGTAATCGCCAAATCCTATAACCATACACCACGTTGTGCCGACTGTATAGGCCAACGTTTTTCATGATATTTTTGAGTAAACTTTCCAGTGAGCGTCATTATCCAGAGTCACTTCACATCATGCAGATAGAAACCTTAATTCAAAATTAAGGTTAAGGGGGGGATTAATAGCCCTCTCAATTTTTAATTAAGGTATCTATCTGTATGATGTGAAGTGACTCTGGATAATGACGGTTGCTGGAAAGTTTACTCAAAAATACCACTCCTACTATAGGCAGGAGTGGTACACAAGTCAAATCAAATTTGATTGCGCCGTATACAACAGGTGTAGACTTTACCAACACACACACACACCTACTGTAGCTCATGTATGGAAGTTTTTGGGTAATTGCCAAAAAACCAGGTCTGGTCAACACAGGCTTACGAGATCATATACGTTTTGTTCTATGAGATCATCTTGGTCATTCTGAAGCATTTATGTCATTTAAAAAAAGCCCCATACAGCACATAAAGGCTTTAAATTCATAAGGTTCAATATAACTGAATGATATCTCAAATAATAAAACGTGTACGATCTCTAAGCTTGTGTTAACCTCAGACATTTATGCGAATGCGTTCCAAATGGCACCCTATTCCCTATAGCGCACTCCCTGGTCAAAAGTAGTGCACTAGAAAGAGAAAAAGGTTTCCATTTTGGACATACTCTACTACATTGTGAAATGAAACCTGTACAGCCCTCATAGTCTGCTGCAGTGTGTTTACCTGACTACATAGAAACTGCAAGGTGTGCAACATCAAGTAGGAGTGCCTCTTATGCATACAAAAGTGCACAATGGCACTAAAAAACAACCTCCAAGGGAACCTTAAACAGGAAATGATGCAGTGTTTTTTTTATCGTTTTCTTATCGGCCGAGTTACACAGACGTTAACACAATGTGTTCCGTAGTGAAAATAGAGAGATGTACCTTACATTAAGGTCATGACCTAAAGCACAAGCAGGGATTTGTAATTCCGTGTGTCAGTTTCAATGTAGGACAGTCCTTATGTTGACCCATACATGAAAACTACAATGGCTCTCAGAGAGAGAGAGAGCGTGTGGTTTAGTCCCTCGTATTTGGAAACCACTGTTTCATGTGAGACCCATTCACTAGGGTCTTCATCTGCTTCCACCGCCACACGCGCACTACATATCACTGAGGGTGTCCCTGTGTCTATACGCTTAACATGTCTGTGTGTGTGTTTGTGTGCGCGCGTTGACTACCGTATGCATGGGGATATGAGAGATGAACATTCATTTTGTATTATTTGTTGTTGTTGAGGTATGCTGCCCCAACTTCAAAGTCCATTCTCAATAGTTTCCCAGAAGATCATATTACATAAGACTATAATTATTTGATTCACATGTATAAGATAACTCAATCTTTATTTACACACAATCAGTTGTACAATTAGATGTGACTTAAAGAACAGGCTTACATAAAGAACTTGGTGTGTTTCAGCAGTCAGCTCTCAAAGGCAAATTAAGGCTCAATTCTCGTTTTAGCTTTTGTATGAGAAGGATTGTGATCTGAGGATGACTGTGGTCAGTATCGTCCCATTCGGATTGGATGCTGGACCCCCTGCTTCTTCCTGGGCCCCCTTAGTGGAGGTCTGGGTTTGGTGCTCATGTAGTCGCTCTGGGAACACTCCGTCTGAACTGAGGATCAAACACACAGAAAAGAGAGTGGAGAGCGAATAGGGTGAGCTGTGTATATGTATGCAGTGGCAGTTGTAGTTGCATTAAACTGTCTCCATGCATCACTTATGTTTTAAATAGATAATACTATATTGCATTATTTGACTTTTTTTTGTGTTTTTTAAACTTGTATTTTGTGCTTATTTTGACTTTTTGACTTTTACCTTTAGCTGTCATTGAACCCCCCACCCAGCAACTTCTCTCCCACTTATCTCCAGTTCCACATCCCAACCCTCAATTTCCCTCAGCCCATCCCACCTATCTCTGCTGGCCACCCTCTTCGTATTTCTACACGCAATGTATCTTTCAACTATGCTGTGATGTTTAACATAGAATTTTGAATCTATCGAATAGAATCGATAGATTGTGAGTTGGAGATAAATACTTTTACTAAGAGTATTAGTATGTTAGTAATTGACTTGTAGGTCTCTCCAAATTTCCCAACAATGCATTTCTAGGGTCAATTTTAGATTCATGTTATGCTTTTCAGCCATTCCTGAAACTGACACCAGAAACCGGCAGCACAAATGGCAGCACAAATGGCAGCACAAATGGCAGCACAAATGGTCTTTTGATTCTGTATCCTCACAACACAATCTGCAGAGCTGCGATGATTGCATGCCCCAAATATTCAACATTTGTTGGTGGCAAGAATTCGGTACAATCATTTTTACTGAAAAGCACAAAATGTTGAATCTTCCGTCATTTGATATATCAACTCGTCGTTTTATATACAGTACCAATCAAAAGTCTGGACACATCGGGACACTCATTCAAGGGTTTTTCTTTATTTTTTTTTACCATTTTCTACATTGTACAATAATAGTGAAGACATCAAAACTATAAAATAACACATATAGTATCATGTAGTAACCAAAAAAGTGTTAAACAAAGTCACCACCCTTTGAATTGATGACAGCTTTTCAACCAGCTTCATGAGGAATGCTTTACCAACAGACTTGAAGGAGTTCTCACATGTGCTGAGCACTTGTTGGCTGCTTTTCCTTCACTCTGAGGTCAAACTCATCCCAAGCCATCTCAATTGGGTTGATTAGTGATTGTGGAGGCCAGGTCATCTGACGCAGCACTCCATCACTCTCCTTCATGGTCAAATAGCTCTTACAATAGCCCTTACACAGTGATGACGTTGAATGTGTTGCTGAGCAATGTGTTGCTGATCATAAGAGCATTTAGTATTTTTCAACCTAACTTTTTTTTT
>NW_027005361.1:0-4089 GCF_036934945.1 Oncorhynchus masou masou
GTCTAGAAGGATGAGAGCAGAGGAGAGAGAGTTAGCTTTGCGGTGCGGAGCGCCTCCGTGATACAGAGAAGAGCAGTCTCAGTTGAATGACTAGTCTTGAAACCTGACTGATTTGGATCAAGAAGGTCATTCTGAGAGAGATAGTGGGAGAGCTGGCCAAGGACGGCACGTTCAAGAGTTTTGGAGAGAAAAGAAAGAAGGGATACTGGTCTGTAGTTGTTGACATCGGAGGGATCGAGTGTAGGTTTTTTCAGAAGGGGTGCAACTCTCGCTCTCTTGAAGACGGAAGGGACGTAGCCAGCGGTCAGGGATGAGTTGATGAGTGAGGTGAGGTAAGGGAGAAGGTCTCCGGAAATGGTCTGGAGAAGAGAGGAGGGGATAGGGTCAAGCGGGCAGGTTGTTGGGCGGCCGGCCGTCACAAAGCGAGATTTCATCTGGAGAGAGAGGAGAAAGAGGTCAGAGCACAGGGTAGGGCAGTGTGAGCAGAACCAGCGGTGTCGTTTGACTTAGCAAACGAGGATCGGATGTCGTCGACCTTCTTTTCAAAATGGTTGACGAAGTCATCTGCAGAGAGGGAGGAGGGGAGGGAGGGGGAGGAGGATTCAGGAGGGAGGAGAAGGTGGCAAAGAGCTTCCTAGGGTTAGAGGCAGATGCTTGGAATTTAGAGTGGAAGAAAGTGGCTTTAGCAGCAGAGACAGAGGAGGAAAATGTAGAGAGGAGGGAGTGAAAGGATGCCAGGTCCGCAGGGAGGCGAGTTTTCCTCCATTTCCGCCTCGGCTGCCCGGAGCACTGTTCTGTGAGCTCGCAATGAGTCGTCGAGCCACGGAGCGGGAGGGGAGGACCGAGCCGGCCTGGAGGATAGGGGACATAGAGAGTCAAAGGATGCAGAAAGGGAAGAGAGGAGGGTTGAGGAGGCAGAATCAGGAGATAGGTTGGAGAAGGTATGAGCAGAGGGAAGAGATGATAGGATGGAAGAGGAGAGAGTAGCGGGGAGAGAGAGCGAAGGTTGGGACGGCGCGATACCATCCGAGTAGGGGCAGTGTGGGAAGTGTTGGATGAGAGCGAGAGGGAAAAGGATACAAGGTAGTGGTCGGAGACTTGGAGGGAGTTGCAATGAGGTTAGTGGAAGAACAGCATCTAGTAAAGATGAGGTCGAGCGTATTGCCTGCCTTGTGAGTAGGGGGGAAGGTGAGAGGGTGAGGTCAAAAGAGGAGAGTAGTGGAAAGAAGGAGGCAGAGAGGAATGAGTCAAAGGTAGACGTGGGGAGGTTAAAGTCGCCCAGGACTGTGAGAGGTGAGCCGTCCTCAGGAAAGGAGCTTATCAAGGCATCAAGCTCATTGATGAACTCTCCGAGGGAACCTGGAGGGCGATAAATGATAAGGATGTTAAGCTTGAAAGGGCTGGTAACTGTGACAGCATGGAATTCAAAGGAGGCGATAGACAGATGGGTAAGGGGAGAAAGAGAGAATGACCACTTGGGAGAGATGAGGATCCCGGTGCCACCACCCCGCTGACCAGAAGCTCTCGGGGTGTGCGAGAACACGTGGGCGGACGAAGAGAGAGCAGTAGGGAGTAGCAGTGTTATCTGTGGTGATCCATGTTTCCGTCAGTGCCAAGAAGTCGAGGGACTGGAGGGAGGCATAGGCTGAGATGAACTCTGCCTTGTTGGCCGCAGATCGGCAGTTCCAGAGGCTACACATGCTTCTAGCAAGGGCAATTTTGGGGCTTCACCATGTTTCATTGAAATGTACAGCTGTGTGTCATCCGCATAGCAGTGAAAGTTAACATTATTTTTTCGAATAACATCCCAAAGAGGTAAAATATATAGTGAAAACAATAGTGGTCCTAAAACGGAACCTTGAGGAACACCGACATTTACAGTTGATTTGTCAGATGACAAACCATTCACAGAGACAAACTGATATCTTTCCGACAGATAATTTAATTTAATTTAATTTTTTACCTTTATTTTACTAGGCAAGTCAGTTAAGAACAAATTCCACCTTTCAATGACAGCTGGAAGGAAATGACAGCCTGTTCAGGCGACGACCGTTTGTACCTTCTCAGCTCAGGGTTTTGAACTTGCAACCTTTAGGTTACTAGTCCAACATCTAACCACTAGGCTACCCTGCCGCCCCGATCTAAACCAGGCCAGAACTTGTCCATGGAAGATGAGCCGGGTTTAATCTCAAAGATATGGTGATCGATGATTATCAGCAGCACTAAGGTCTGGAAGGCACGAGGACAGATGCAGAGCCTCGGTCGATGCCATTAAAATGCAATTTACCACCTTCACAAGTGCCGTCTCAGTGCTATGATGGGGTCTAAAACCAGACTGAAGCATTTCGCATACATTGTTTGGTTCTCAGGAAGGCAAGTGAAGTTGCTGCGCAATATGCCTTTTTCTAAGATTTTTGAGAGGAATGAAGATCTGATATAGGCCGATAGTTTTTTATATTTTCTGGGTCAAGGTTTGGCTTTTTCAAGAGAGGCTTTATTACTGCCACTTTTAGTGAGTTTGGTACACATCCGGTGGATAGAGAGCCGTTTATTATGTTCAATATAGGAGGACCAAGCACAGGAAGCAGCTCTTTCAGTAGTTTAGTTGGAATAGGGTCCACTATGCAGCTTGAAGGTTTAGAGGCCATGATTATTTCCATCATTGTGTCAAGAGATATAGTACTAAAACACTTGAGCGTCTCTCTTGATCCTAGGTCCAGGCAGAGTTGTGCAGACTCAGGACAACTGAGCTTTGAGGGAATACTCAGATTTAAAGAGGAGTCTGTAATTTGCTTTCTAATAATCATAGGGAGTACCAGGTAATAACATGGCTATGTACATGGAGTACCAGTTAATAACATGGCTATGTACAGGGAGTAACAGGTGATGACATGGCTATGTACAGGGAGTACCAGGTAATGACATGGCTATGTACGAGGAGTACCAGGTAATAACATGGCTGGATACGGGGAGTACCAGGTAATAACTTGGCTATATACTGGGAGTACCAGGTAATAACATGGCTATATACGGGGAGTGCCAGGTAATAACATGGCTATATACGGGGAGTACCAGGTAATAACATGGCTGGATACGGGGAGTACCAGGTAATAACATGGCTATATACGGGGAGTACCAGGTAATAACATGGTTATATACAGGGAGTACCAGGTAATAACATGGCTATATTGGGGGAGTACCAGGTAATAACATGGCTATATACGGGGAGTACCAGGTAATAACATGGCTATATACGGGGAGTCCCAGGTAATAACATTGCTATATACGGGGAGTACCAGGTAATAACATGGCTGTATACGGGGGGTACCAGGTAATAACATGGCTGGATACGGGGTGTACCAGGTAATAACATGGCTGGATACGGGGTGTACCAGGTAATAACATGGCTGGATACGGGGAGTACCAGGTAATAACATGACTATATACGGGGAGCACCAGGTAATAACATGGCTATATACGGGGAGTACCAGGTAATAACATCGCTATGTACATGGAGTACCAGGTAATAACATGGCTATATACGGGGAGTACCAGGTAATAACATGACTATATACGGGGAGCACCAGGTAATAACATGGCTATATACGGGGAGTACCAGGTAATAACATGGCTATGTACATGGAGTACCAGGTAATAACATGGCTATGTACAGGGAATACCAGGTAATAACTTGGCTATATACTAGGAGTACCAGGTAATGACATGGCTATATACGGGGAGTACCAGGTAATAACATGGCTATATACTGGGAGTATCAGGTAATAACATGGCTATATACGGGGAGTACCAGGTAATAACATGGCTGGATACGGGGAGTACCAGGTAATAACATGGCTTTATACGGGGAGTACCAGGTAATGACATGGCTATATACGGGGAGTACCAGATAATAACATGGCTATATACAGGGAATACCAGGTAATAACATGGCTATATACGGGGAGTACCAGGTAATAACATGGCTGGATACGGGAAGTACCAGGTAATAACTTGGCTCGATACGGGGAATACCAGGTAATGACTTGGCTGGATACAGGGAGTACCAGGTAATAACATGGCTATGTACAT
>NW_027005362.1:0-4087 GCF_036934945.1 Oncorhynchus masou masou
TAAAATTAAATGTTGGTAAAAGTAATTAGTTAAGAAGTGGAGGGTGTTCAATCAACCTGAGTCGTGGTGCAACCAAAACATTAGCTCATCATTGAAAAAGCAAAGGCGCAACGCTCGCTCACCAGTTTAACTATTAAAAGCTTCTTAAAAGTAATTAGGTCATTTTAAAATCATCTGAAAACGAAGCATTTCACTAAATAACACAAAGACATGTCAAATCAGGTAATGACTGAAGGAAGTATGCTTTAAATTCATTTTCCTCAGTCATTAGTTGTATGTTTTGGTCACTCTCACTTCTAACAAGTGCTTGAGAGCATCAGAGAGACACATAATTGTTCCTGAGAGTCGTAGCTTTCAGGAATGGGGTCATAATATTTTGTCGCTTAAACCGCTACAATACTAGAGCCAAATTCAGATAAAGACAAAATAATCAACATGCTACATAGGTTGTAGAAACCTACGCCCTCCACTTCTTACATAGGCTTAGATGTGATCCAAATTTCTAACATAAATAAATGAAATATCCTACAATATAGCTAATGCATTTATCGAGATTTTACTGTGATGTTGTGTCCCATGTTATGCCCCAACATCTGTCTTGTCTGTAATATTGTTGTCACCAAATAAATTCAAATTTGTTGATTTTCTATTAAGTGTGAATAAAATTGAATACATGTTGTTGACTACACATTGGTTATTGTGGGGGATGTCTACACTGGCAATTTTACAAACTTAATCTATGTCCGGCCCTTAATGAGCAAGCACCCCAGACACCAGTCGTGGGATCAATACCAAGTGCAATTGACTGCTTGGCATATTGATTGGCATATTTTGTGAACTGATGTCCGTGTAGTCTAATCTTTTTCATATTGTTTACCCAGAATGTGAACTGATATACATGTATAGTCTAATCCTTTTCTGTACACTAAGTGTTTTGTCCTTCATGTGATTTAATAAAATGTATGTGCTTTACATGCTTACTGACAAAAGCAACATAAAGGTTGAGAATTAAAGAAATACACTCCAGCTGTGGTGACGCTGACATGCTATCAATTACTATACAGTAAGAATATTTGGGGACTCCATTTAATCACATCTATTACAATTCCATGCTGCACAATCACAAATAATAACGAGGAAGGTACAAGGGCCTGAAGTAATGGAAACAACATATCAGTGTTATGCTGAAGTAAAATGTTATGCTGAAGTACTGAAATTCCCACAGAAGAATGTTTTTCTTAACTTTCTCAGAACAATTTGAGAACAATACTTTAGATAAAACCATGTAGGAAACATTATCATTGGTGTAAAGTACTTAAGCAAAAATATTTTAAAGTACTACTTAAGTAGATTTAGTTGGGTATCTGTACTTTACTATTTATATTTTTGACAACTTTTTACTTGTACTTCACTAATGAAAATAATGTACTTTTTACTGCATACATTTTCCCTGACACACAAAAGTATTTGATACATTTTGAATGCTAAGCAGGACAGGAAAATGGTCAAATTCATGTACTTATCAAGAGAACAGCCCTGGTCATCCCTACTCCCTCTGTTCTGGCTGACACACTTAAACACACATGCTTCGTTTGTAAATGATGTCTGTTTTGGAGTGTGCCCCTGGATGTCCATAAATAAAATAAATAAAAAATGGGTCCGTTTGCTAAATATAAGGAATTTGAAATTATTTCTACTTTTACACTTAGCCAAGGCTTGTGCAAGGCTACTTATAGGCCCAACATATGAACATAGTAATCACTGCTCCAGTCAGTGTTCCTCTTTATCCAATGATCCTTACCACCAGGAACTTGAATCCTAGCCCTGTCCTGTTGTATAGGACCAATGAGATTAGGATTAACCTGGTTTGAGTGGCAGGAGGAAAACAATCACTATCGTGCCTCTCTCCATGGCTCTGGCATTAAATTGACCCTAGGCACAGATCTAGGATCAGCTTCCTCTCCCCTAATTTTAACCATAACCATTAGTGGTAGATATACAAACCTGACCTAAGATCACCATCTAGGGCAGGGATGCGCAACTTTGATGGGGCTGGGGGCCATAAATAACCTAAACTCATCATGCGGGGCTGCAGGTAGCCTAGTGGTTGGAGCGTTGGGTCAGTAACCGAAAGGTTGCTGGATTGACTCCCCGAGCTGACAAGGTAAAATAAACTCTGTCGTTCTGCCCTTGAACAAGGCAGTTAACCCACTGTTCCCCAGTAGGATGTCATTGTAAATAAGAATTGGATCGTAACTAACTTGCCTGGTTAAATTAAAAGTGGCTTGTGGGTCTGCGTCCATACCCACACATTCAGTCAGAGCCTGCCCTAGCCTTTTGGGGGCCCTAAGCGAAGTTACCTTCACAGACCACTGAGAGAATTCCTGAGGCAGCTGGGGTTGTTATTAGTGTCAGTCCTAACAGATAAATGTTTGTGTTATGAGAAAACAGTGGCAAATGAAATCTGCAATGCAATGTTTTGAATCTATGACCTATGTCATTTATTGATAGAGGATGACATCAACGTACACTCCATTGTGGTTAGCAGTTCAAGAAAACTGGCAAACTACATCTTGCCATTGACAGCATGACAATGAGTGACAAAGGAGGTCACATGATAGCACAAACAGATCTGGGACCAGTTTAGGGCACTTCTATCAGTCATACATACTGTACAGCGGAGTTCCATGTACTAATTTATCTCAACCTTGTAGAAACACGTGTTAAGTTGTTTGCCTGATTGCAGTTTCTCTTCAGCTATTACATTCCACTAATGCTGAGCATGACATGAGTGGCAATGAGTGAAATTATAGCGAAACAGACTGGTACAATAAACCTCCTTAACTACTACACTAGACAAGTGCCAAGGAAATAGGCATGTAGTGTGTGTACAGCGTTATGATAAGGGTTGGGTGGCCATGCAAGAAAAGGGAAACACCTGCTCATCTCCGGCCGTGACTGTAAATGCAAGTCAAGCTGGTATTTTCATTTCACCTGAAATGGAAATGGTCTCTAGTTACACATTTCTGGGAAATAAAACAATACGAGCGAGAAAATACCCCCCAAAACCCATGAATCACCCAAAGTAAAACAGGAAGGAGTATGGAGTTAATGAGGGGGGAAAAAGACAAAGTGACTGCAAAATTCTCATGAATTGTTTGTTGCTTCTACAGTAGCTCTGTCGTATATTTAGCCCTGTCCAGCAGACCTGGGTTCAAATACTATTTGAATCTTTCAAAAACCTTGAGTGTTTGCTTTAGGGTAAAGCCTGTCTGAAATGCCAGGTGGACGGTGTTTGCATATTTGGGACTTTTCTACTGGTTCCATTGCAACATGCCAGCTCAATCAGGCACACTTAAACTATTTGAAATGATGTCAAATAGTATTTGAACCCAGGTCTGCTCTCCAGCTCTGGCCCCTTGTGGTCAAGGTGTCCTTTCTGTGCAGTGATCAACAGGATCTGGACGCTGCTCAATACCGTAAATTAATCTGGAGTCCATGACACACTGCACTTCCTCTCTGGTTTGCATTTTGGCTCAGGCTGTGGCAGTAAACAGGAATACACAGTTGAACAGCATGCTCCTGGTGTGAAACGTCCACAGAGGCTGGACTCAAGAACTTTAACTCAAATTAAACTGGAACAATCTCGGTATCACAACACACAATTCTTACAGTGCCCTTTAGTGCCCAGTGCCATTCTTGTGTAAGCAGTTATACACCCCCAATACGACCCAACGTAAAAACTGGGAAGGGCTTAATGCTGGAAGGTTCTAATGCACTACAAGCATTCACATATTTCACAATAACAAGGCCTTTAAATGTCACGTCTCATACTTTTTTTCCTTAACAGGCCTAGTTCAAAGGAAAACCTTGAGAGTTAGGTGTTAGCCAGACAAGTTCAGACCATACTTGGCATTTGAAATATGAAGACATCCAAGCACAGATTCATCCCCCTCTATCTGTCTGATACGTTGGAAGCTGGAGATTAGATTTTTGTGTCCCAAATGGCAACCGATTTCTTATGTACTGCACTACTTTTGACCAGGGTCCATAGAGCTCTGGTCAAAAATTGTGCTCTATATAGGGA
>NW_027005363.1:0-4086 GCF_036934945.1 Oncorhynchus masou masou
TAAACCCAGGGCTCGTTATGAGAACACAGAGAGACAGGAGCAGACAGACGGGGTGTGGTGTGTGTGTGTGTGGGTGTGTGGGGGTGTGTGTGTGTGTGTGTGTGTGTGTGTGTGTGTGTGTGAGAGGGAACATGTGTGCCTGTGTGTTATCCTAATGAAGCATTGTTCTCTTGCAGAGGAGGAGGCATATAGATGAAGTACATGTGAGAGGGAGTCTGGTGCCAGAGAGTCCATTAACACCCGCTGAGGAAGAAGCCCTGTCACTGTCTCAGACATAAACCCGAAGTGTGTGTGTGTGTCAGACATAAACAGTAAACTGTAAGGCCAGTTCCCGTCATGTAAATGGTTTGTTACTCCCTCTCTCTCTCTCCTCCCTCCCTCCTTCTTTCTCTCCTCCTCCCTCTTCTTTCCTCATCTGGAGGTCCCAGAGATGTGTTCCTCCCCTCTCTCTCTCCTCCTTCTTTCTCTCCTCCTCTCCTCTTCTTTCCTCATCTTGAGGTCCCAGAGATGTGTTAGTCCCTCTCTCTCTCCTCCTTTCTCTCCTCCTTTCTCTTCTTTCCTCATCTGGAGGTCCCAGAGATGTGTTAGTCCCTCTCCTCTCCTCCTCCTTCTTTCTCTCTCTCCTCTCTCTTCTTTCCTCATCTGGAGGTCCCAGAGATGTGTTACTCCTCTCTCTCTCTCTCTCTCCCTGCTCCTTTCTCTCCTCTCCCTCTTCTTTCCTCATCTGGAGGTCCCAGAGATGTGTTACTCCCTCTCTCTCTCTCCCCTCCTTCTTTCTCTCCTCCTCTCTCTTCTTTCCTCATCTTGAGGTCCCAGAGATGTGTTAGTCCCTCTCTCTCTCCTCCTTTCTCTTCTTTCCTCATCTGGAGGTCCCAGAGATGTGTTAGTCCCTCTCTCTCTCCTCCTCCTTCTTTCTCTCCTCCTCTCTCTTCATCTGGAGGTCCCAGAGATGTGTTACTCCCTCTCTCTCTCTCTCTCTCCCCTCCTCCTTTCTCTCCTCCTCCCTCTTCTTTCCTCATCTGGAGGTCCCAGAGATGTGGCAGAGCACCCCTTTCATCCATCTTTCTGTCAGGAAGCAGACGTGACGGAACACACCCTTTCCCCTCACACACACACACACACACACACACACACACACACACACACACCTCTGCCCTGTCCCACAGACACACAGCTGAAACCAAGTTGTCTGGATGGAATGGAATGTGAAGGGGAAAAGGGATGAAGTAGCTCCACAGACATGAACTTTCAGCAACTGTGAACAAAGCAGAGATGCTATCAGACTGCCTACTCGGCCATTTTAAATCTTTAACAAGCCTTTGTCAACCAACCAATGAACTAATGTACTTTTAATGTATGGTGTCCTTGAGTGTCCTGAAAGGCAAATGATTCTAACTGCATATCAAAAACAGAGCCCCATTGTCTTGGGGCTGATGACACGTGAGCCAGCAGTTACAGTGGGAATTGGATGATTAATGCTTCCACTTTGGACCCCATTCTACACCACATCACCTGGATACGGGACCACCCTCCTCCCCCTGTCCTCAGATGGAGCCCTCCTCCCCCTGTCCTCAGATGGAGCCTCTCCCTCCCCTGTCCTCCAGATGGAACCCTCCTCTCCCTGTCCTCAGATGGAACCCTCCTCCCCCTGTCCTCAGATGGAACCCTCCTCTCCCCTGTCCTCAGATGGAACCCTCCTCCCTCTGTCCTCAGATGGAACCCTCCTCTCCCTGTCCTCAGATGGAACCCTCCTCCCCTGTCCTCAGATGGAACCCTCCTCTCCTGTCCCCGATGGAGCCCCTGTCTCAGATGAACCTTCCTCCTGTCCTCAGATGGAGTCTTCTCCTGTCCAGATTTGAACCCTTCCTCTTCTTGTCCTTGTGATGTGAACCTTTCCTCCTCTCTTGTCCCAGATGGAACCCTCTTCTGTCCTCAGATGAACCCTCCTTCCTGTCCTCAGATGGAACCCTCTTCTCCCTGTCCTCAGATGGAACCCTCCTCTCCCTGTCCTCAGATGGGAGCCCTCCTCTCCCTGTCCTCAGATGGAGCCCTCCTCTCCCTGTCCTCAGATGGAACCCTCCTCTCTCTGTCCTCAGATGGAACCCTCCTCTCTCCCTGTCCTCAGATGGAACCCTCCTCTTTGTCCTCAGATGGAACCCTCCTCTCCTGTCCTCCAGATGGGACCCTCTGTCCTCCTGTCCTCAAGATGGAACCCTCCTCTCCCTGTCCTCAGATGGAACCCTCCTCTCCCTGTCCTCAGATGGAACCTCCTCCTGTCCCCAGATGGAACCCTCCTCCCCTGTCCTCAGATGGAGCTCCTCCTCTCCCTGTCCTTGATGAACTCTTTCCTTTTCCTTGTCCTTTGATGGAACCTCCTTTGTCCCTGAGATGAACCTTCCTCCCCTGTCCCTGTGATGGAACCCTCCTCTCCCTTGTCCTCAGATGGGATCCCTTGTCTCAGGATGGAACCTTCTCTTGTCCCTGATGGAACCTCCTTCTCCCTGGTCCCGTTGAACCTCTTCCCTGTCCTCAGATGAACCCTCCTCTCTCTGTCCTCAGATGGAACCTCCTCCCTGTCCTCAGATGGAACCCTCCTCTCTCTGTCCTCAGATGGAACCCTCCTCTCCCTGTCCTCAGATGGAACCCTCCTCTCTCTGTCCTCAGATGGAACCCTCCTCTCCCTGTCCTCAGATGGAACCCTCCTCTCCTGTCCTCAGATGGAACCCTCCTCTCCCTGTCCTCAGATGGAACCCTCCTCTCCCTGTCCTCAGATGGAACCCTCCTCTCCTGTCCTCAGATGGAACCCTCCTCTCCCTGTCCTCAGATGGAACCTCCTCTCTCTGTCCTCAGATGGAACCCTCCTCTCTCTGTCCTCAGATGGAGACCTCCTCTCCCTGTCCTCAGATGGAACCCTCCTCTCCATGTCCTCAGATGGAGCCCTCCTCTCTCTGTCCTCAGATGGAGCCCTCCTCTCCCTGTCCTCAGATGGAGCCCTCCTCTCCCTGTCCTCAGATGGAGCCCTCCTCTCCCTGTCCTCAGATGGAGCCCTCTCTCCCTGTCCTCAGATGGAGCCCTCCTCTCCCTGTCCTCAGATGGAGCCCTCCTCTCCCTGTCCTCAGATGGAGCCACTCCTCTCCCTGTCCTCAGATGGAGCCCTCCTCTCCCTGTCCTCAGATGGAACCCTCCTCTCCCTGTCCTCAGATGGAACCCTCCTCTCCCTGTCCTCAGATGGAACCCTCCTCTCCCTGTCCTCAGATGGAGCCCTCCTCTCCCTGTCCTCAGATGGAGCCCTCCTCTCCCTGTCCTCAGATGGAAACTAGAGCAGCGTCTCTAATAGCAATATATTAAGTGCAGGCCAATAGGGCTCTGGGCAAAAGTAGTGCACTGTATAGGGAATATGGTGCCATTTGGGACACAGACTGAAGGGCTTTCCCTCCCTCCCCCTCTCTCTCCACAGCGAGGTCACTTGCCATAGGCTGCCCGTAGCAGAGGTTGATGGTCAGAGCTGGCAGAGCCAGAGGAGACAGTCTAAGACCTGCCGGTCATTCCACACATACTGGACACTGTCACAATGAACACTAATCAGTGTGCCCATCTGCTTGCTATGCACTCGTGTGCCTCCAGAGCAAAACCATGACACTTATTTCCATCAACAAGGGAGAGTGGTGGAGAACATAAAGGCAGTAGAAACCAGCTCCGGGGAGGCACTGACAGAGAATAGGGAGAGTGGTAGAGAACATAAAGGCAGTAGAAACCAGCGCCGGGGAGGCACTGACAGAGAATAGGGAGAGTGGTAGAGAACATAAAGGCAGTAGAAACCAGCGCCTGGGAGGCACTGACAGAGAATAGGGAGAGTGGTGGAGAACATGTAGGCAGGTAGAAACCAGCTCCGGGGAGGCACTGACAGAGAATAGGGAGAGTGGTGGAGAACATAAAGGCAGTAGAAACCAGCTCCGGGGGAGGCACTGACAGAGAATAGGGAGAGTGGTGGAGAACATAAAGGCAGTAGAAACCAGCTCCGGGAGGCACTGACAGAGAATAGGGAGAGTGGTGGAGAACATAAAGGCAGTAGAAACCAGCGCCGGG
>NW_027005364.1:0-4086 GCF_036934945.1 Oncorhynchus masou masou
AGACAGAGTCAGGTAACACATTGTGTCCTTTACATGTGATATTCAGACAGAGTCTGTTAACACACAGCCTCCTTTACATGTGATGTTCAGACAGAGTCAAGTAACACATTGTCTCCTTTACATGTGATGTTCAGACAGAGTCAGGTAACACATTGTGTCCTTTACATTTGATGTTCAGACAGAGTCAGGTAACACATAGCCTCCTTTACATGTGATGTTTAAACAGAATCAGGTAACACATTGTCTCCTTTACATGTGATGTTCAGACAGAGTCAGGTAACACATAGCCTCCTTTACATGTGATGTTCAGACAGAGTCAGGTAACACATTGTGTCCTTTACATGTGATGTTCAGACAGAGTCAGGTAACACATTGTCTCCTTTACATGTGATGTTCAGACAGAGTCAGGTAACACATTGTCTCATTTACATGTGATGTTCAGACAGAGTCAGGTAACACATTGTGTCCTTTACATGTGATGTTCAGACAGAGTCAGGTAACACATAGCCTCCTTTACATGTGATGTTCAGACAGAGTCAGGTAACACATAGCCTCCTTTACATGTGATGTTCAGACAGAGTCAGGTAACACATTGTGTCCTTTCACATGTGATGTTCAGACAGAGTCAGGTAACACATTGTGTCCTTTACATGTGATGTTCAGACAGAGTCAGGTAACACATAGCATCCTTTACATGTGGTGTTTAGACAGAGTCAGGGAACACATTGTCTCCTTTACATGTGATGTTCAGACAGAGTCAGGTAACACATTGTGTCCTTTACATGTGATGTTCAGACAGAGTCAGGTAACACATTGTGTCCTTTACATGTGATGTTCAGACAGAGTCAGGTAACACATAGCCTCCTTTACATGTGATGTTCAGACAGAGTCAAGTAACACATTGTGTCCTTTACATGTGATGTTCAGACAGAGTCAGGTAACACATTGTGTCCTTTACATGTGATGTTCAGACAGAGTCAGGTAACACATAGCCTCCTTTACATGTGATGTTTAGACAGTCAGGTAACACATTGTGTCCTTTACATGTGATGTTCAGACAGAGTCAGGTAACACATTGTCTCCTTTACATGTGATGTTCAGACAGAGTCAGGTAACACATTGTGTCCTTTACATGTGATGTTTAGACAGAGTCAGGTAACACATTGTGTCCTTTACATGTGATGTTCAGACAGAGTCAGGTAACACATTGTGTCCTTTACATGTGATGTTTAGACAGAGTCAGGTAACACATTGTGTCCTTTACATGTGATGTTCAGACAGAGTCTGGTAACACATAGCCTCCTTTACATGTGATGTTCAGACAGAGTCAGGTAACACATTGTGTCCTTTACATGTGATGTTCAGACAGAGTCAGGTAACACATTGTCTCCTTTACATGTGATGTTCAGACAGAGTCAGGTAAACACATAGCCTCCTTTACATGTGATGTTTAGACAGAGTCAGGTAACACATTGTCTCCTTTACATGTGATGTTCAGACAGAGTCAGGTAACACATAGCCTCCTTTACATGTGATGTTCAGACAGAGTCAGGTAACACATTGTCTCCTTTACATGTGATGTTCAGACAGAGTCAGGTAACACATTGTCTCATTTACATGTGATGTTCAGACAGAGTCAGGTAACACATAGCATCCTTTACATGTGATGTTTAGACAGTCAGGTAACACATTCTGTCCTTTACATGTGATGTTCAGACAGAGTCAGGTAACACATTGTCTCCTTTACATGTGATGTTCAGACAGAGTCAGGTAACACATTGTGTCCTTTACATGTGATGTTTAGACAGAGTCAGGTAACACTTTGTCATTTACATGTGTTGTTTAGACAGAGTCAGGTAACACATTGTCTCATTTACATGTGATGTTCAGACAGAGTCAGGTAACACATTGTCTCATTTACATGTGATATTCAGACAGAGTCTGTTAACACACAGCCTCCTTTACATGTGATGTTCAGACAGAGTCAAGTAACACATTGTGTCCTTTACATGTGATGTTCAGACAGAGTCAGGTAACACATTGTGTCCTTTACATGTGATGTTCAGACAGAGTCAGGTAACACATTGTCTCCTTTACATGTGATGTTCAGACAGAGTCAGGTAACACATAGCCTCCTTTACATGTGATGTTCAGACAGAGTCAAGTAACACATTGTGTCCTTTACATGTGATGTTCAGACAGAGTCAGGTAACACATTGTGTCCTTTACATTTGATGTTCAGACAGAGTCAGGTAACACATAGCCTCCTTTACATGTGATGTTTAAACAGAATCAGGTAACACATTGTCTCCTTTACATGTGATGTTCAGACAGAGTCAGGTAACACATAGCCTCCTTTACATGTGATGTTCAGACAGAGTCAGGTAACACATTGTGTCCTTTACATGTGATGTTTAGACAGAGTCAGGTAACACATAGCCTCATTTACATGTGATGTTCAGACAGAGTCAGGTAACACATAGCCTCCTTTACATGTGATGTTTAGACAGACTCAGGTAACACATTGTGTCCTTTACATGTGATGTTCAGACAGAGTCAAGTAACACATTGTGTCCTTTACATGTGATGTTCAGACAGAGTCAGGTAACACATTGTGTCCTTTACATGTGATGTTCAGACAGAGTCAGGTAACACATTGTGTCCTTTACATGTGATGTTCAGACAGAGTCAGGTAACACATAGCCTCCTTTACATGTGATGTTTAGACAGAGTCAGGTAACACATTGTCTCCTTTACATGTGATGTTCAGACAGAGTCAGGTAACACATTGTGTCCTTTACATGTGATGTTTAGACAGAGTCAGGTAACACATTGTGTCCTTTACATGTGATGTTCAGACAGAGTCAGGTAACACATTGCCTCCTTTACATGTGATGTTTAGACAGATTCAGGTAACACATTGTGTCCTTTACATGTGATGTTCAGACAGAGTCAGGTAACACATAGCCTCCTTTACATGTGATGTTCAGACAGAGTCAGGTAACACATAGCCTCCTTTACATGTGATGTTCAGACAGAGTCAGGTAACACATTGTGTCCTTTACATGTGATGTTCAGACAGAGTCAGGTAACACATTGTGTCCTTTACATGTGATGTTCAGACAGAGTCAGGTAACACATTGTGTCCTTTACATGTGATGTTTAGACAGAGTCAGGTAACACATTGTGTCCTTTACATGTGATGTTCAGACAGAGTCAGGTAACACATAGCCTCCTTTACATGTGATGTTCAGACAGAGTCAAGTAACACATTGTGTCCTTTACATGTGATGTTCAGACAGAGTCAGGTAACACATTGTCTCATTTACATGTGATGTTCAGACAGAGTCAGGTAAACACATAGCCTCCTTTACATGTGGTGTTTAGACAGAGTCTGGTAACACATAGCCTCCTTTACATGTGATGTTCAGACAGTCAGGTAACACATTGTGTCCTTTACATGTGATGTTCAGACAGAGTCAGGTAACACATTGTCTCCTTTACATGTGATGTTCAGACAGAGTCAGGTAACACATAGCCTCCTTTACATGTGATGTTTAGACAGAGTCAGGTAACACATTGTGTCCTTTACATGTGATGTTCAGACAGAGTCAGGTAACACATTGTCTCCTTTACATGTGATGTTCAGACAGAGTCAGGTAACACATATGTCCTCCTTTACATGTGATGTTCAGACAGAGTCAGGTAACACATTGTGTCCTTTACATGTGATGTTTAGACAGAGTCAGGTAACACTTTGTCATTTACATGTGATGTTTAGACAGAGTCAGGTAACACATTGTGTCCTTTACATGTGATGTTCAGACAGAGTCAGGTAACACATTGTGTCCTTTACATGTGATGTTCAGACAGAGTCAGGTAACACATTGTCTCCTTTACATGTGATGTTCAGACAGAGTCAAGTAACACATTGTGTCCTTTACATGTGATGTTCAGACAGAGTCAGGTAACACATTGTGTCCTTTACATGTGATGTTCAGACAGAGTCAGGTAACACATTGTGTCCTTTACATGTGATGTTTAGACAGAGTCAGGTAACACATTGTGTCCTTTACATGTGATGTT
>NW_027005365.1:0-4086 GCF_036934945.1 Oncorhynchus masou masou
TCTCAATACTTTGTTATATACCCTTTGTTGGCAATGACAGAAGTCAAACGTTTTCTGTAAGTCTTCACAAGGTTTTTACACACTGTTGCTGGTATTTTGGCCCATTCCTCAATACAGATCTCCTCTAGAGCAGTTATGTTTTGGGGCTGTTGCTGGGCAACACGGACTTTCAACTCCCTCCAAAGATGTTCTATGGGGTTGAGATCATGAAAAACATGAAAAACATGACACTCACTTGTGAGGCTAACGTTAGCGCAGCCCTAAATACCTCTTCAAATTCAACACAAACCTTCAAACAGGTATGTGTTGAGACATTACATAAACTCTTTATGTTTTATTTACATTTTAAAGTTGATTAGTTGAACAAATCGGGTGAAAAAACCTGTTTCTTCACATAACATATGTCCCCCTTTCAAGAGCCTTCGCTCCCCACTCAACATTTAAAAAAAGACCAGACGAAGCTCATTGCCTTCTTGAATTATGCAGAGATGGGCATCATGAAGGGCTCGTCATTGATTTAGTTGGAAAGGGGAGAAATTGTGCTTTACAATGCTATTGATATTACAGTTGATCTGGAAGTATTACGTTTTTTGGGCGCTAAAATAAGGTCAATTGTACGGACCAAGCTGATGTACAAAAGTGAGTGAGTTTACATTAAACAATGAACCATAATCCCAATTCATGACGTTATTACCCTGTATGAATCTGCAGCTAGCTAACAAACCAGGATCAACATTAGGCTATAACTAGTCAAGCAAATGACTCTGAGATTCGAATAATAAGGTAATAGATGTAACGTTAGCTAGCTAGCTAGGTAAACAATGAACCATATTCTCAACTCATGACAATACTGCCCTGCATGAATCTGCAGCTAGCTAATCAACCAGGTTCAATGTCAGCTAGCTAACATTAGGCTATAACAAGTCAAGCAAATGGCTCTGAGATACGAATAATAAGATATTACACCTAATGTTAGCCTGTGAGCCAGCCAGCCAGCTAATGTTAGCTAGCTAACAGTACACTTTCCACTATCTGTCAAAATTTGAAACATTTAATGTCTGAAAATGTAGCTAACTAGACTATCTTACCCGTATACATCATGGATGGATGTGTCTCCTGTCACGGATGCCATGGTTGCCCTTAGTTTGAAGATGTAATCCAGAGACAGGTGTTTTCTCCATCTCCTTAGCTGTCATACTCAAATTCCAACTCGGTCCTCCAGAAAGTGGAGAACATACACGTAATGTTAGCTAGCAAGCCAGCAAGCTAACATTAGCTAGCTAACAGTACACTTTAACTTGACATTAGGCTTGTCGGGGTTCACAAAAAGGGTTGTACCAAAATGTTTGATGTATTAGAATAATTGATTATTTTTATGTAATGTTAATAAAAGGGGAGGGGTTGTAAAACCAGATTAACAATAGATATTCATTGTAGAGGTTTAGTATTCCACAATTGTTTTTTAGTTCTCTCTTTCTTATAAAAAAGGTCCATCTGAGAATGTGTGACTGTGAAGAAGGAGCTCTGCAGGGGAGTGGAGGAGATAAGACTATCCTATATCTCTCTAGTCACCCCCAAAACCAATTCTTTCTTTGGCCGCCTCTCCTTCCAGTTCTCTGCTGCCAATGACTGGAACGAACTACAAAAATCTCTGAAACTGGAAACACTTGTCTCCCTCACTAGCTTTAAGCACCAACTGTCAGAGCAGCTCACAGATTACTGCACCTGTACATAGCCCACCTATAATTTAGCCCAAACAACTACCTCTTTCCCTACTGTATTTATTTATTTATTTTGCTCCTTTGCACCCCATTATTTTTATTTCTACTTTGCACATTCTTCCACTGCAAATCTACCATTCCAGTGTTTTACTTGCTATATTGTATTTACTTTGCCACCATGGCTTTTTTTTGCCTTTACCTCCCTTATCTCACCTCATTTGCTCACATCGTATATAGACTTGTTTCTACTGTATTATTGACTGTATGTTTGTTTTACTCCATGTGTAACTCTGTGTCGTTGTATGTGTCGAACCGCTTTGCTTTATCTTGGCCAGGTCGCAGTTGTAAATGAGAGCTTGTTCTCAACTTGCCGACATGGTTAAATAAAGGTGAAATACATCAATAAAGACTAGTCAAACATTCCACAATAAATCAACTTTACTGCTAAGTTTTACCCTAAAAGCCATGGTCTATATGGGGTTTTGGTCTCAGGAGTAAAAAGGTAATGACGTAGGTAGTGACATCACCAGGATAGACTGAGGGTGTAACAAAACAACTGGAGACTTTTTGTTTGATGCAGAACTTACTCGGGAACCTGTGTGCTATGTTCCCGATTGTCAACTTCTGTCTGAAATTGCATTAATAAAGGTTTTTGAATGATTTAATTAAAGATATTGTCATAATGCTAATTTCACCAATGAACCAATGATTGACAAGGATGTAAGGAAGGAACCCTAACAGCTTATAAAGTTTTACTACGCGATACATAAAATAAAACGTGTTAGACAGGATTACCTAGACATACTGACCAGCTCAAATAGACAGAAGCATGCTATATGGCAGACCAATCCAAACTCATCTCTCAGCATGTCCAGCCATTATCTCAGCCGATCATGGCTAGCGGGAAGGTTGCTGACTTTTTCTGTGGCTAAAGCATCTAGACTGGTAATTTAACAAATGTATTCGTATTTACAGATGACATACAGGTTTGATATTAAGGTACACATATATTAAGGTACACTTATGCTTTCTACGTATTCCCCAAGGTGTCTACAGCATTGTGACGTAGTTTTACGCATTTATGTTGAAGAATAGCCGTAGGCGGCTACATTGAGTAAGTGGTCACCTGATGGCTCCCAGGGTGACTCTCGCGTAAAATACAGAGGTAGCCATTACTCCAATCGGTCCTACTGAAAAACTAATTGTCCCGACTAATTGTCCCAAATAGATATTTGAAAAACACCTTGAGGATTGATTATAAACAACGTTTGTCATGTTTCTGTCGATATTATGGAGCGAATTTGGAATATTTTTTGCTGTTTTCGTGACTGCAATTTCCGGGCGATTTCTCAGCCAAACATGTAGAACAAACGGAGCTATTTCACCTACAAAAATAATATTTTGGGAAAAAATGAACTTTCAAAGGTAAACGATTTAATTCGATTGCTTTTCTGATTTGGTTGCCTGCTGCTAGCAAGGCATAATGCTATGCTAGTCTATGATAAACTTACACAAATTCTTGTCTAGCTTTGGCTGTAAAGCATATTTTGAAAATCTGAGATGACAGGGTGATTAACAAAAGGCTAAGCTGTGTTCCAATATATTTCACTTGTGATTTTCATGAATAGGAAGATTTTCTAGGAAGATTTATGTCCGTTGCGTTATGCTAATTAGTGTCAGGTCGATGATTACGCTCCCGGACCCGGGATGGGGAGTCACAAAAAGTTTTAAGGTGCTTTATCTTGGCCAGGTCGCAATTGTAAATGAGAAATTGTTCTCAACTTGCCTACCTGGTTAAATAAAGGTGAAATAAATAAATAAAATAAACATGAAAGTTGACATGTTAGAGAAGGCATTTCTACCCCCAAAACAAATTTACATTTAAAAACAAAGCTTACGTTCTAACAGCTCTCCTGTGAAGTAGTGACCCATGACATATGCCTGGTTTCCTGAAATGGGTCACATATATCGACCTGCCCAGGAACTACAGTTTAAAATGAGCCAGAAGTCTAAATCTGGCACATTTAGAGAAATGTTGATTGATTTGCATTCCCAGAAAACTGGGAACAGTCCCAGAACATTAGTTGTGACATTAGGATAATGTTTTTGATATCAAAACGTTGTTGTTTTTCAGAAAATGTTTAAATTAAATATATTTGGGAATATTCTCCTAAAATTCACTCAAATGTTGTGATAACCACCACAGATGTTGTCATTGGGTTTCCAGGTAAAGTAATAACACAAGTAATGTTTTTAGAACATACTGCCACTACAAAACGTGAACGCAACGTTCTGGGAATGTTCTTGCAGGGAAATGAGAACTATTTTCTGCGAACTTTCACAGAACCAATTTTGGTTTGCTGGG
>NW_027005366.1:0-117500 GCF_036934945.1 Oncorhynchus masou masou
TTGAAAGGGTGTCCACATACTTTTGCATATATAGTTTATATGTCTAAAATAATTGTTACTGAACTACTTACTGAAGTCATATCATACTTTGGAAAGATTGTTGCTCTGACTGCATTTGGCTTTATATAACTTTATGTAAATTCTAACTGAATGGAGTCAACATATGTAAAATTTACTTTTATCACAATGTTACAGCATCTGCTGAATTACCAGACAGGTATCCAGATGTTTTGTGCATTATTTTCACAGCTCTTCCCAAAACTACTCTGACTGTGAAGCCAAACCCAGCATACACTGGAGAGACAGTTACTCTGAAGTGTTCAGTTGGGTCTGACAGTAGATGGAACTATCAGAGGTACAAAGACTGGAATTATAATGTCGTATGCCAGTCTGTCAGACACACTATAACAGGAGACACCCTCACCATCAGTAGAGCTGCTGAGTCTGACCAGGGTCTCTACTGGTGTGAAGGGAAAAGAGTGTCTAGACCCACATCTTCACAACCAAGTGATCCTGTCACTCTCACTGTAAAAGGTGAGTTACTTTGTGTTTTTTGTCATAAAGATGGACACTATTTATATTGTGTCAGAATTCTTAGTTAATTCTTAGTTAAAGTATTGGTGCAGTGTTGTTCTGTGAAGTCTCCAAACTCCAAAGCAATAACAAACATATTGTTAATTAGTTTATTACAGAGTAATTGTTTATACACACACTGTATTTCAATTTAGAGGAGTCTGTCCTGTACACTGACTCCTAAACTTCATGTTTGAACATAAAGGAAAACATTTATATAGAGGTTTCATCTTTGTATCTGTGCCATTATGGTGTCTGTTACAACAACACAAGCAGCACATCTACATGTTAATGTTGCATGTGCCATAGTCTACCAACTGAGTTACAGAGGACCACCATGTGGGAAGTGGACACTTCAGGAAGAAGAGTAGAGTTTTGAGATGAATAGACAACAGGGGGGTTCCAACCCTCCAAGACCCCAAACATTGACAAACATTTGACCAAAACAGTACTAATACTATATACTACTCTACTGTACTGTACCCTATTCTACTGTACTGTACTGTACCCTACTCTAGTGTACTGTACCCTACTCTGTTGTACTCTACTGTAGTGTACCCTACTCTATTGTCCTCTAGTGTACTGTACCCTACTCTATTGTACTCTACTGTACTGTACCCTACTTTGTTGTACTCTACTGTACTGTACCCTACTCTATTGCACTGTACTCTACTGAACTATATCCTACTCTATTGTACTGTGCTCTACTGAACACTACCCTATTCTAGTGTACTGTACTGTACTGTGCTCTACTGAACTATACTCTACTCTATTGCACTGTGCTCTGCTCTACTGTGCCCTACTCTTTTGTACTATGCTCTACTGAATTGTACCCTACTCTACTGTACTGTACCCTACTGTACTGTACTGTGCTCAACTGAACTGTACCCTACTGTACTGAGCTCTACTGAACTGTACCCTACTATATTGTACTGTGCTCTACTGAACTGTACCCTACTCTACTGTATTCTACTGAACTGTACTATACTTTACTGTACTGTACTGTGCTCTACTGAACTGTACTGTACTGTGCTTTACTGAACTGTACCCTACTCTATTGTACTGTACTCTACTGAACTGTACCCTACTCTATTGTACTGCACTCTACTGAACTGTACTCTACTGTACTCTACTGAACTGTACCCTACTCTATTGTACCCTACTCCAGTGTACTGTACCCTACTCTAGTGTACGGTACCTTACTCTGCTGTACCCTACTCTATTGGACTGTGCTCTACTGAACTGTACCGTACTCTATTGTACTGTACTCTACTGAACTGTACCCTACTCTAGTAAACTGTACCCTACTTTACTGTACTGTACTTTACTGAACTGTACCCTACTCTATTGTACTGCACTCTACTGAACTGTACTCTACTGTACTCTACTGAACTGTACCCTACTCTATTGTGCCCTACGCTAGTGTACTCTACCCTACTCTATTGTACTGTACTCTACTGAACTGTACCCTACTCTATTGTACCCTACTCTAGTGTACTGTACCCTACTCTAGTGTACGGTACCCTACTCTATTGTACTGTACCCTGCTGTACTGTACCCTACTCTATTGTACCCTACGCTAGTGTACTGTACCCTACTCTACTGTACTGTACCCTACTGTACTGTGCTCTACTGAACTGTACCCTACTGTACTGTGCTCTACTTAACTGTATCCTACCCTACTGTACTGTGCTCTACTGAACTGAACCCTACTGTACTGTGCTCTACTGAACTGAACCCTACTGTACTGTGCTCTACTTAACTGTATCCTACCCTACTGTACTGTGCTCTACTGAACTCTACCCTACTCTATTGTACTGTGCTCTACTGAACTGTTCCCTACTCTATTGTACTGTACTCTACTGAACTGTACCCTACTCTATTGTACTGTACTCTACTGAACTGTTCCCTACTCTACTGTACTGTACTCTACTGAATTGTACCCTACCCTACTCTACTGTACTCTACTGAACTGTACCCTACTGTACTGTGCTCTACTGAACTGTTCCCTACTCTACTGTACTGTACTCTACTGAACTGTACCCTACTGTACTGTGCTCTACTGAACTGTTCCCTACTCTACTGTACTGTACTCTACTGAACTGTACCCTACTGTACTGTGCTCTACTGAACTGTTCCCTACTCTACTGTACTGTACTCTACTGAACTGTACCCTACTGTACTGTGCTCTACTGAACTGTTCCCTACTCTATTGTACTGTACCCTATTCCTTTTTTCATTGTGCTCTACTCAACTGTACGCTACTCTCTTTTACTGTACTCTACTGAACTGTACTCTACTGTACTCTACTGGAATGTACCCTACTGTACTGTGCTCTACTGAACTGTACCCTACTCAATTGTACTGTGCTCTACTGAACTGTACCCTACTCTACTGTACTCTACTGAACTGTACCCTACCCTACTGTACTGTACTGTGCTCTACTGAACTGTACCTTACTGAACTGTACCGTACTCTATTGTACTGTGCTCTACTGAACTGTACCCTACTCTACTGTACTGTACCCTACTGTACTGTGCTCTACTGAACTGTACCCTACTGTACTGTGCTCTACTTAACTGTATCCTACCCTACTGTACTGTGCTCTACTGAACTGTACCCTACTCTATTGTACTGTACTCTACTGAACTGTACCCTACTCTATTGTTCTGTGCTCTACTGATCTGTACCCTACTGTACTGTGTTCTACTGAACTGTGCCCTACCCTACTCTACTGTGCTCCACTGAACTGTACCCTACTGTACTGTGCTCTACTGAACTGTACCCAACCCTACTGTACTGTACTCTACTGAACTGTACCCTACTCTACTGTACTGTACTCTACTGAACTCTACCCTACTCTATTGTACTGTACTCTACTGAACTGCACCCTACTCTATTGTACTGTACTCTACTGAACTGTACCCTACTGTACTGTGCTCTACTGAACTGTACCCAACCCTACTGTACTGTACTCTACTGAACTGTACCCTACTCTACTGTACTGTACTCTACTAAACTCTACCCTACTCTATTGTACTGTACTCTACTGAACTGCACCCTACTCTACTGTACTGTGCTCTACTGAACTCTACCCTACTCTATTGTACTGTACTCTAGTGTAAAGTACCCTACTCTATTGTACTGTACTCTAGCGTACTGTACCCTACTCTATTGTACTGTACTCTAGCGTACTGTACCCTACTCTATTGTACTGTACTCTAGCGTACTGTACCCTACTCTATTGTACTGTACTCTACTGAACTGTACCCTACTCTATTGTTCTGTGCTCTACTGAACTGTACCCTAATCTATTTTTATATGTTTATTTTCCCTTTATTTAACTAGAAATGTCAGTTAAGAAAAAAATATTATCTTCACTGATGGCTTAGGAACCGTGGGTTCACTGCCTTGTTCAGGGGCAGAATGACATAATTTTATCTTGTCAGCTCGGGGATTCGATCTTGAAACATTTCGGTTACTTGTCCAAAGCTCTAACTACTTGCACTATGCTCAACTGAACTGTAGATCCAAACCTTGTGTTCCCCGAAGAGACAGTTACTCTGTTTTCAGTAGGGTCTGACTGTATCTGGAGTTATAAGTGGTACAAAGACAGGAATGATAATGTAGTATCCCAGTCTGTCAGACACACTATAAGAGGAGACACCCTCACCATCAGTAGAGCTGCTGAGTCTGACCAGGGTCTCTACTGGTGTCAGGGAGAGAGAAGATCCAGACCCACATCTTCATCCATCAGTGATGATGTCTCTGTTACTGTGAATAGTGAGTCTTTTAGTTGTTGTTGCTGTTGTTGTTGTTCTCGTTGTTGTTATCTTATCACTCAAACCTTTTGACATACCAACAGACTATCAGCCAAAGACCACACTGACTTCAGACAAAGAGAGTATATTCACAGGAGACAGTGTGACACTGAGCTGTACTGTAGAGTCTCCTGGATGGACGTTATACTGGTACAGACACAGACCAGACTCTACACCAGTAACCACAACCTCTGGATACTCCTACACACTCAGCAGGGTCAGTGTCTCTGATGGAGGACAGTACTGGTGCAGAGCTGGGAGAGGAGACCCAGTCTACTACACCCTGTACAGTGACCCAGTCCAGATACACGTTACTGGTGAGTCGAAAACAGTTTTATGATAAATGGCTGTTAGTGAGGATAGAAAGTAATCTAGGGTATAATATGTTGTCTGCTCATTGTATCACAACAATTATAGCTAACTTGAAGCTATATTCATGAGTTGACCTATTGATAAATTAATACATTCAAATTGTGCAACTGTTGTCTGTGTTGTGTCTATGCAGAGAGGCCTGTTGCTGTTCTGACCCTCCAACCCAACTGGACCCAGATATTCAGTGGAGAGACTGTTACTATGAGATGTGACATGCAGGGAGGAGGAGACACTGACTGGAACTACAGATGGTATAAGAATAGTGAGTTAGTGATCCCCTTTAAAACAAAGACTGAGTACAGAATCAGTCCTGTCTACAGGTCTAACAGTGGTTCATATACCTGTGAGGGTGTAAAGGGAAACAAGTTCTCCAAGACCAGTGATGCTGTACAACTGACTGTGTCTGGTAAGTCTATCTAATCATGTAAACATCTCCATTGGTAACTAGAATCATTGCTAAAACTGAAAGTTAGAAAACAGAAACCTGTCCTCTATCAAATCACAGATCAACCCCAACCTGTCCTGAGTATCTCTCCTCAGTGGATGAATCCTGGAGACTCAGTGGCTCTGAGTTGTGAAGTTGACAAGACGTCAACAGGCTGGAGGTTCTCCTGGTACAGGACTGTTCCCTACAGAGCTGGGTCACCCTCCCTATCAGACAAGTCTTACTCTCTACAGCCCCTATCTGACAATGTGACTAGTGAAGACTCCTACACTCTGATCCCTGCTGGTCCTACTCCCACAGGAGGATATGTGTGTAGAGCTGGGAGAGGAGACCCAGTCTATGATACACTCTACAGTCAACCTCAGTTTCTCTGGTCAGGAGGTAACCAACTGCATTTAAACTGTATTAAATCATCTTTAAGTCACCCTCATGTGTCTATATAACTATAGGTTTGACTCTCTCTTTGTTTCAGATCTGCAGCCTTCAGTGTCTCTTACAGTAAATCCCAACAGAACTCAACACTTTACATCAAAGTCTCTCTCACTGATCTGTGAGTTGAAGGGGAACTCTACTGGATGGAGACTGAAGAGATACACAGAGACAGCATGGCGGTCAGAGTGTCCATCTACCTGGAGATCAATAACAGAATCCACCTGCACCATCACATCATTGGACACACGGTCCAGTGGAGTGTTCTGGTGCGAGTCTGGATCAGGAGAGAACAGTAATGCTGTCAACATCACAGTAAATGGTACGTCTATTGTACAACATTCACTAGCGTTTTTACATTTCAATGCATGTTATGTTTCATTCTATAACTGAATGATTGTGTCCCATAAAATATAATACAAGCTCATAAGATGTTGATGTATTGTGAGTGATGAATCCAGATGTACAGTATTATTGATATATTATGTTACACAGATGGTGATGTGATCCTGGAGAGTCCTGTCCATCGTGTGACTGAAGGAGACACTCTGACTCTGACCTGTACATTTAGACATCAGGGAACAAATCCTAAACTCAAGACTGATTTCTACAAAGATGGAACACTCATCAAGAATGAGACCACAGGAGAGATGACCATCCCTACAGTATCCAAGTCAGATGAAGGATTCTATAAGTGTACATCTGATGAAGGAGAATCACCAGAGAGCTGGGTGACAGTGAGAGGTGAGAAGAGCAGTGTGTGTGTGTGTGTGTGTGTGTGTGTTCAAGTATGTTGACGGTAAAACAGGTGTTTTTCTAGTCCCTCCAGGTTCTGTTGTCTCCATCTCTCTGCCCAGGCTGCTGTGTGGTCTACTGGTGATGTCTCCCTTTCTACTGGTGTCCATCGTGCTGACGGTGAAATGCTGCAGGGCTCGAGGTGAGAACTTTCTCTCAGTGTATTTACACTCAGCTCATCCAGCTTGATAATCTCCTTCTTTATGTCAAATCAAATCAAATCAGATTGTATTAGTCACTTGTGCCGAATCAGGTGCAGACCTTACAGTGAAAGACTTACTTACGACTCCCTAACCAACAATGCAGTTAAAAAAATATGGATAAGATAAAGAAATACAGTACATGTTGTAACAAGTAATTACAGAGCAGCAGTAAAATAATCGCGAGACTATATACAGGGGGGTGCCGGTACAGAGTCAATGTGTGGGAGCACAGGTTAGCTGAGGTAAAATGTCCATTTAAGTAGAGTTATGAAAGTGATTATGCATAGATGATAACAACTGAGTTGCAGCTGTGTAAAATGGGGGGGGGGTGGCAACGCAAATAGTCTGGATAGCCATTTGATTAGATGTTCAGGAGTCTCATTTCTTGGGGTTAGAGGCTGTTTAGAAGCCTCTTGGACATAGACTTGGCACTCCGGTACCGCTTGACGTGCAGTAGCAAAGAAAACAGTCTATGTATAGGGTGGCTGGAGTCCTTGACAATTTTTAGGGCCTTCCTCTGACACCACCTGGTATAGAGGTCCTGGATGGCAGGAAGCTTGGCCCAAGTGATGTAGTGGGCCTTTCGCATTCCCTTCTGTAGTGCCTTGTGGTCGGAGGCCGGGCAGTTGCCATACCAGGCGGTGATGCAACCAGTAGATCTCCAATGCTCTCGGTGGTGCAACTGTAGAACCTTTTGAGGATCTGAGGACCCATGCCATATTTTTTCACTCTCCTGAACGTGAAAAGGTTTTGTTGTGTGTTTTCACAACTGTCTTGGTGTGATTGGACCATGTTAGTTTGTTGGTGATGTGGACACCAAGGAACTTGAAGCTCTCATCCTGCTCCACTGCAGCCCAGTCGATGAGAATGGGGGCATGCTCTGTACTCTTTTTCCAGTAGTCCACAATAATCTCCTTTGTCTTGTCACCACACGGCCTGGTCTCTGACCTCATCCCTATAGGCTGTCTTGTCATGGTCTGTGATCAGGCCTCCCGCTGTTGTGTCATCGGCAAACTTAATGATGGTGTTGGAGTAGTGCCTGGCCGTGCAATAATGAGTGAACAGGGAGGATATGAGGGGACGGAGCACGCACCCCTGAGGGGCCCCTGTGTTGAGGATCAGCGTGGCAGATGTGTTGTTACCTACCCTTACCACCTGGGGGAGGCCCGTCAAGAAGCCAAGGATCCAGTTGCAAAGGGAGGTGTTTAGTCCCAGGGTCCTTAGCTTAGTCATGATCTTTGAGGGCACTAAGGTGTTGAAAGCTGAGCTGTCGTCAATGAATAGCATTCTCACATAGGTATTCCTTTTGTCCAGGTGGGAAAGGGAAATGTGTGGAGTGCAATAGAGATTGCATTGTCTGTGGATCTGTTGGGATGGTATGCAAATTGGAGTGGGTCTAGAGTTTCTGCGACTTTGGTGTTGATGTGAGACATGACCAGCCGTTCAAAGCACTTCATGGCTACAGACGTTGAGTGCTGCAGGTCGGTAGTCATTTAGGAAGGTTACCTTAGTGTTCTTGGACAGGCACTGTGGTGGTCTGCTTAAAACTGTTGGAATTACAGACTCGGACAGGGAGAGGTTGAAAATGTCAATGAAGACACTTGCCAGTTGGTCACCTCATGCTCGCAGTACACTAGTAATCGTCTGGCCGTGCAACCTTGTGAATGTTGACCTGTTTAAAGGTCTTACACATCGGCTGCGGAGAGCATGATCACACAGTCTTCCAGAACAGCTGGTGCTCTCATGCATGTTTTAGTGTTTTTTTGCCTCGAAGTGAGCATAGAAGTTGTTTATGTCATCTGGTTTGCTCGTGTCACTGGACAGCTCTCGGCTGTGCTTCCATTTGAAGTCTGTAATGGTTTGCAATTCCTACCACATCTGACGACAGTCAGAGCCAGTGTAGTATGATTCGATCTTAGTCCTGTATTGACGATTTACCTGTTTGATGGTTCATCGGAGGGCATAGCGGGATTTCTTATAAGCTTCCGGGTTAGACTCCTTCTCCTTGAAAGTAGCAGCTTTAGCTCAGTGTAGATGTCCCCTGTAATCCATGGCTTCTGGTTGGTGTATGTACGCACGGTGACTGATTCGTCACAGTCAGAGGCTGGCACTAAGATAGCATTGAGCTGTATTCCGCCATCAGCAAAACACAGTCACCGTACGTACATACACGTACATACACCAACCAGTCACCGTACGTACATACACGTACATACACCAACCACAGTCACCGTACATACATAAACCAACCAGAAGCCATGGATTACAGATGACACATCATCGATGCACTTGTTGATGAAGCCAATGACTGATGTGATTGTTGGAGGAAATTATAGTTGAAATGATTAATAGTTTTAATACTATTATGTTATGGTATGAAATGTATGGATTTTTGGTTAAACTAGGACCGAAAATGTAGGTAAAACAAATTAATTGTCTGTAGGGAGAAGGAGGGCATATATCTTTTCAGACAGATAAGAATGTTTGTTTGATGTTCCATTAGTGGAGAAGAGTATATCTTTTAGACAGATTGGAATGTTTGTTTTATGAGGGGAGTAGAAGACGATCTCCAGACCTGAAGACACTGCGCTATTGTGTGGATCGGAGAGAGTGTGAGAAACTGATGACGTCATTTTATGTTCTCTCTTTACAATGTGTAATGTCCTTTGTATTTTGGGTCAGTACTCATCAAGAATAAATGCTGAACTTGTTTTTAAGACTGGTCTCGATCTATTTCATGCAAAAATGATTAACTTACAACTTATTATTGAATAGATAGAGTGTGATTTTGGTTTTGGCTACAAAACATATAGGAATTTAGAATTCCTCTAACAGTGATGTACTCCTCAATGCCATCGAAGGAATCACGGAACGTAATCCAGTCTGTGCTAGCAAAACCGTCCTGTAGCTTAGCATCTGTTTCATCTGACCACTTTTTTTATTGATCTAGTCACGGGTGCATCCTGCTTTAATTTTTGCATGTATGCAGGAATCAGGAAGATAGAATTATGGTCAGATTTGTCAAATGGAGGGCGAGGGAGAGCTTTGTATGCGTCTCTGTGTGGAGTTTTTCCCTCTGGTTGCACATGTAACATGCTGATAGAAATTTGGTAAAACTGATTTAAGTTTCCCTGTATTAATGTCCCCATTTACTAGGAGCGCCACCTCTGGGTGAGCGTTTTCTTGTTTGCTGATGGCGGAATACAGCTCAATGCTATCTTAGTGCCAGCCTCTGACTTTGGTGGTATGTAAACAGCTACAAAATATACAGATGAAAACTCTTTAGGTAGATAGTGTGGTCTACAGCTTATCATGAGATACTCTACCTCATGTGAGCAATAGCTCGAGAGTTCCTTAGATATCATACACCAGCTTTTATTTACAAAAATACATAGTCCACCATCCCTTGTCTTACTAGACGCCGCTGTTCTATCCTGCCGGTACAGCGTATAACCAGCCAGCTGTATGTTGATAGTGTCGTCATTCAGCCACATCTCCATGAAGCATAAGATATTACAGTTTTGAATGTCCCATTGGTAGTTCAATCTTCCGCGTAGGTCATCGATTTTATTCTCCAAAGATTGCACGATAGCGAGCAGAATGGAAGGAAGTGGGGGTTTATTCAATCGCTTACGAATTCTCAGAAAGCAGCCTGCCCTTTGGCCCCATTTCCTCTGCTTCCTCTAAACGCAAATCACGGGGATCTGGGCCTGTTCCTGAGAAGGCAGTATATAATTTGCGTTGGACTCGTCAGACTCGTTAAAGGAAAAAAGTATTCTGCCAGTCCGTGGTCAGTAATCTCAGTCCTGATATCCAGAAGTTATTTTTGTTCATAAGAGACGGTAGCGTCAACATTATGTACAAAATAAGTAATGCTACTTTCCATCCATTATATTCCTGCATGTTTGTGTTCAACAGTCAAATCTTGTCAAGACCAGATACCATGTGATGATGTCAACGAACAGAACGAATCATCCATGTGATCATTACGGTATGAACTGTAAGCTGAACAACCACTTTTGTGGTTTTTGCCATTTGGTTTTCGCCGTTGATATATGATAGTGTTTACTGAGTTTAATATCAGTGAATGGAATTTCACAAATGCTGAATGTTATGGTTTTGTAAGTTTACATTTTCAGCTTTTGGTGGCTTGTAAGCTTTTTTTTGTTATTGTTGATTTATTTCAGTTCGTTAATAAAACAAGAGTGTAGTGCCTTTTTTTGTTTAAAAGTTGAATTTGCTGCAATTTTTTAATGTGTTATGTTTTACATAATGTCATGCTTTTTACATGCAGGTGGAAATAGTTGAGCCTCATGCTTTAGAGTATACAGTACGTGAATCTTTTCAGTTTTTAATTTGAATTTAGAATACTAAAGATGTGTTTATACTTGATTGGCTGAACCTGCTATAACAATTGAGTTGGAACACGTAGATATAGTTTTTTTAATAAAAAATGTATATTTACATAATGCAGCTTTAATGCTTATTTTTATATTTAAGGTAGACTCAGCGAAATGACATTGCCACAAGTAGCATCGCAGATATTGAGATGAGTGAGATGCAAGACTTCACTCTCACACAGTCACACACAGTATCTGCGCATATGCACGGGTTCACCTCACGCTGTTCAGCGTGTTAGCCACTGGACCAATTCAGCAGAGAAGTTAAACACTCTTAGTTGTTGTGGAAATTGAACCACTGTGCACTTTCTGCATCTACGTCATATCGCTGAGTCTCCCTTTAAACTCTTACTCTTACTGTCTACTAAGTATTTTGTAAAAAAATAAATAATAATTTTTTACAGCAGATATACATTTTCAACATGTATTTTGTCAAATGGTTTCAGTAATTGTTAAAGGAGCCAGATGAATGTTCCACTATGGAATTAAAAATGGAGACTGATATGAACCCATACAGAAGTGTTCCATGTCTCTACTATTATGATGAGATAGAGAGAGGAAGGAATAAGAGGGCAGACCCAGTAGACTGAGGGCTTACGCTGTTGTTATAATGACCAATGACCATATTAGTTTCTATCTCGTGATCCACTGGAATGTGGAGTAGTTACAGGCCTGTCCCTGAAGGGGGCGATAAGAAACCCCAGATGTTTACCAGGCTGTACCCACTAAAGGTGAAGTCTGACTGCTTTTCCCCTGTAACCTTTCTCTCTCTATTTGTTAGCTCCTTCACGTGTTGCACGTGTGTCACACACTCTACACTCTACAAAATACACTTTCATATATTTAGAGGTACATTTTTGGAAAAAATGGGAGAATGCTAAAATGTTTTGATTCATGCTGCCTTATAATTTACAATGGGCGTGAGGTGTCATAAAACCCCGCACCTCCATACCTCAACTCTGGACACTCTGAAGATGATGGTAGATATTTGTTCACTTCATCAAGCCTCCATCTATTAATGCTTCATCCTATTTCTTTATTTGTGATTTTTAGACATATTTTGAGTTTTTATGTGTCTCAAAATAACATATGAAAGGCAATTGTATCATGCTGGTTTTATTTTGAGTGGAGACTGTTCTGACCATACACCCCAACATTTAATTTCATATAGTGATTGAAGAGATATGGTTGTCATACAGTACTTTGTAAAGATTGGAACATGAACTGCATTTGCCTTAACGTTTGTGTTTTTCCACAGCTCTGCTGTGTAGCTACAGATAACTGGCAAAATAAGGGAAGCACCAACATCAAGTGTCTTAATAGGGTATTGGGCCTCTAGCCAGAAAAGCTTCAATGGCATGGATTCTAAGTGTCTGTGGTATTTTGTTGATGGTGGTGGAAAACGCTGTCTTAGGCGACACTCCACAATCACCCTTAAGTGGACAATTGGGTTGGGATCTGGTAACTGAGACGGCCATGGCATATGGTTTACTTCCTTTTCATGCTCATCAAACCTTTCGGGAACCACTCGTGCCCTGTGGATGGGGGCAATGTCATCCTATGGGGGCATAGCCATTGTAGCCCAAATAATAGGAAACTGCACATGCCAAGTATTTTTAGACATGACCTTAAGCATGATGGGTTGTTAATTGCTTAATTAACTCAGAAACCGCTTTTGTGTGAAAGCACCTGCTTTCAATATACTTTGTACCCCTCATTGACTCAAGCGGTTCCTTTATTTTGCCAGTTACCTGAAAATTCCTTGTATTTTTTAAATAATAATTATGTAAGTATTCTGGAAAGATTGGTGCACGGACCATATTTAATCATGACAGAACAGATTCTCTGTATGAAACAACTAACTACATTTAATCATGATAGATCGAATCCCCAACGTAAAATCTGTCGTTCCTCTGAACGAGGCAGTTAACAAAACCGACTCAGTGGGTTTTGTCCAACATGTCTCTGGACCCACTCACTGTCACAGTCATACTCTGGACCTAGTTTTGTCACATGGAATACATGTTGTGGATCTTAATGTTTTTCCTCATAATCCTGGACTATCGGACCACCATTTTATTACGTTTGCAATTGCAACAAATAAACTGCTCAGACCCCAACCAAGGAACATCAAAAGTCATGCTATAAATTCAGAGACAACACAAAGATTCCTTGATGTCCTTCCAGATTCCCCCTGTCTACCCAAGGACGCCAGAGGACAAAAATCAGTTAACCACCAAACTGAGGAACTCAATTTAACCTTGCGCAAATACCCCAGATGCAGTTGCACCCCTAAAAACTAAAAACATTTCTCATAAGAAACTAGCTCCCTGGTACACAGAAAATACCCGAGCTCTGAAGCAAGCTTCCAGAAAATTGGAACGGAAATGGCGCCACACCAAACTGGAAGTCTTCCGACTAGCTTGGAAAGACAGTACCGTGCCGTACCGAAGAGCCCTTACTGCTGCTCGATCATCCTATTTTTCTAACTTATTTGAGGAAAATAAGAACAATCCGAAATTCCTTTTTGATACTGTCGCAAAGCTAACTAAAAAGCAGCATTCCCCAAGAGAGGATGGCTTTCACTTTAGCAGTGATAAATTCATGAACTTCTTTGAGGAAAAGATCATGATTATTAGAAAGCAAATTACGGACTCCTCTTTAAATCTGCGTATTCCTTCAAAGCTCAGTTGTCCTGAGTCTGCACAACCTAGGATCAAGAGAGACGCTCAAGTGTTTTAGTACTATATCTCTTGACACAATGATGAAAATAATCATGGCCTCTAAACCTTCAAGCTGCATACTGGAACCTATTCCAACTAAACTACTGAAAGAGCTGCTTCCTGTGCTTGGCCCTCCTATGTTTAACATAATAAACGGCTCTCTATCCACCGGATGTGTACCATACTCACTAAAAATGGCAGTAATAAAGCCTCTCTTGAAATAGCCAAACCTTGACCCAGAAAATATAAAAAACTATCGGCCTATATCGAATCTTTCATTTAGAAAAGGCTGTTGCGCAGCAACTCACTGCCTTCCTGAAAACAAACAATGTATACGAAATGCTTCAGTCTCGTTTTAGACCCCATCATAGCACTGAGACTGCACTTGTGAAGGTGGTAAATGACCTTTTAATGGCATCAGACCGAGGCTCTGCATCTGTTCTCGTGCTCCTAGACCTTAGTGCTGCTTTTGATACCATCATTCACCACATTCTTTTGGAGAGATTGGAAACCCAAATTGGTCTACACGGACAAGTTCTGGCCTGGTTTAGATCTTATCTGTTGGAAAGATCTGTTTGTCTCTGTGAATGGTTTGTCCTCTGACAAATCAACTGTAAATTTCGGTGTTCCTCAAGGTTCCGTTTTAGGACCACTATTGTTGTCACTATATATTTTACCTCTTGGGGATGTCATTCAAAAACATAATGTTAACTTTCACTGCTATGTGGATGACACACAGCTGTACATTTCAATGAAACATGGTGAAGCCCCAAAATTGCCCTCGCTAGAAGCATGTGTTTCAGACATAAGGAAGTGGATGGCTGCAAACTTTCTAATTTTAAACTCGGACAAAACAGAGATGCTTGTTCTCGGTCCCAAGAAACAAAGAGACCTTCTGTTGAATCTGACAATTAATCTTAATGGTTGTACAGTCGTCTCAAATAAAACTGTGAAGGATCTCGGCGTTACTCTGGACCCTGATCTCTCTTTTGAAGAACATATCAAGACCATTTCAAGGACCGCTTTTTTCCATCTACGTAACATTGCAAAAATCAGAAAATTTCTGTCAAAAAATGATGCAGAAAAATTAATCCATGCTTTTGTCACTTCTAGGTTAGACTACTGCAATGCTCTACTTTCCGGCCACCCGGATAAAGCGCTAAATAAACTTCAGTTAGTACTAAATACGGCTGCTAGAATCCTGACTAGAACCAAAAAAATTGATCATATTACTCCAGTGCTAGCCTCCCTACACTGGCTTCCTGTCAAAGCAAGGGCTGATTTCAAGGTTTTACTGCTAAGCTACAAAGCATTACATGGGCTTGCTCCTACCTATCTCTCTGATTTGGTCCTGCCGTACATACCTACACGTACGCTACGGTCACAAGACGCAGGCCTCCTAATTGTCCCTAGAATTTCTAAGCAAACAGCTGGAGGCAGGGCTTTCTCCTCTAGAGCTCCATTTTTATGGAATGTCTGCCTACCCATGTCAGAGACGCAAACTCGGTCTCAACCTTTAAGTCTTTACTGAAGACTCATCGCTTCAGTGGGTCATATGATTGAGTGTAGTCTGGCCCAGGAGTGGGAAGGTGAACGGAAAGGCTCTGGAGCAACGAACCGCCCTTGCTGTCTCTGCCTGGCCAGTTCCCCTCTTTCCACTGGGATTCTCTGCCTCTAACCCTATTACAGGGGCTGAGTCACTGGCTTACTGGGGCTCTCTCATACCATCCCTGGAGGGGGTGCGTCACCTGAGTGGGTTGATTCACTGATGTGGTCATCCTGTCTGGGTTGGCGCCCCCACCCTTGGGTTGTCCCGTGGCGGAGATCTTTGTGGGCTATACTCAGTCTTGTCTCAGGATGGTAAGTTGGTGGTTGAAGATATCCCTCTAGTGGTGTGGGGGCTATGCTTTGGCAAAGTGGGTGGGGTTATATCCTTCCTGTTTGGCCCTGTCCGGGGGTGTCCTCAGATGGGGCCACAGTGTCCCCTGACCCCTCATGTCTCAGCCTCCAGTATTTATGCTGCAGTAGTTTGTGTCGGGGGGATACTGTCAGTTTGTTATATCTTGAGTACTTCTCCTGTCCTATTCGGTGTCCTGTGTGAATCTAAGTGTGCTCTCTCTCAAATTCTCTCTTTCTCTCTTTCTCTCTCTCGGAGGACCTGAGCCCTAGGATCATGCCTCAGGACTATCTGACATGATGACTCCTTACTGTCCCCAGTCCACCTGGCCGTGCTGCTGTTCCAGTTTCAACTGTTCTGCCTTATTATTATTCGACCATGCTGGTCATTTATGAACATTTGAACATCTTGGCCATGTTCTGTTATAATCTCCACCCGGCACAGCCAGAAGAGGACTGGCCACCCCACATAGCCTGGTTCCTCTCTAGGTTTCTTCCTAGGTTTTGGCCTTTCTAGGGAGTTTTTCCTAGCCACCGTGCTTCTACACCTGCATTGCTTGCTGTTTGGGGTTTTAGGCTGGTTTTCTGTACAGCACTTTGAGATATCAGCTGATGTACGAAGGGCTATATAAATACATTTGATTTGATTTGAGTTAACTCACTGTTCCCTGATAGGCTGTCATTGTAAAAATAATTGGTTCTTAACTGACTTGCCTAGTTAAATAAAAGCTAGATAAAATACTACAAGTACAGGACTTTAATATCACACTGAATTGTTCAAGCTGGATATTCTCTGTCTGTGATGAGGTCAGTACACACTGTACCAGGATTCTCTGTCACTCTGTGAAGTCACCGTCTCCAGTTGTAATGGATTTATCCAGTGTATTGTCAACAATCACATCAATGCAGAGACCAAATCACAACGCATGGTGTCTCATTGTCAGTCTAATTTACTAACTTCCGCTTTCTGTGAATTCCTCTATCATTATTCTTTAAAAATCAACTAAGTTTTATCATTGCAGTTATATTCTTCTCCAGCAAAAATGTGGATAATGCTGTTTTTGTGTGTATATGTGTGTTATATGTGTGGGTGTGACATCTCAGGTATTGGTGAGAAGAAGGGGATCGCTGCAGCATCACTAGTTGGCATCATTGTGGGCATTGTTACCCGTGGATTATTCTTAGTTGGTGTAGGATGCATCATATCAACCAGAAGATGCCGATCCCCTAAAGAAAAACTGTCACTGAAGGCTCCCTCTACATCATTAATCTATGTGTAAACAACGGTAGAGTCTATTGACATACCGGTGCATAAATGTAAGTAACATAATAATAATATCCACATCAAAATCTGTCAAAGCTAGAGATATGGTCTTTTTGTTGCACAGGCTGCATCTCAACTTGTGCCTACCCCCAAAAAACAAGTTAAATGTGTTCAAGATTTCTTGTATCTACTAGATGAATGACAGTCACTTCAAAACCTTACTTCTGTTTATGAATGTGGTCTTCAATGTGTTTCTATGGGATTTGGGATTACAGACCAAATTCAATAATTTATCATAACATGTATAAATATTTGTTTTCGATACCAAAACGGGTCCTAACGGGTCACATTTTCATTTCACTTCATTACAGTACAACGGTTTGATTTGTTTGATCGTAGCTAGCCAGCTACATAGCCGTCTTTGTATCTAAGACAATTGTGTAGTCTAGAGCGATTTTCTAGGTTAGCTGGCTAGCTATTGTCGTTCTTTTAACGTAGCTAGCCAGCTAGCCCCCGAATAGCAGCACTGTAGAAACTATTACAGTACAACGGTTTGATTTGTTTGATCGTAGCTAGCTAGCTACATAGCCGTCTTTGTATCTAAGACAATTGTGTAGCCTAGAGCGATTTTCTAGGTTAGCTAGCCAGCTATTGTCGTTCTTTTAAGGTAACGTAACGCAATCAACCTGCTAGCTAGCCAGCTAGCCCCGAATAGCAGCACTGTAGAAACTATTACACTCGACGGAACGACTTGATTAGTGTAGTGTCAACATCGCAGCCACTACCAGCTAGCCTACTCCAGCAGTACTGTATCATTTTAGTCAATAAGATTCTTGCTACGTAAGCCTAACTTTCTGAACATTCGAGACGTGTAGTCCACTTGTCATTCCAATCTCCTTTGCATTAGCGTAGCCTCTTCTGTAGCCTGTCAACTATGTGTCTATCTATCCCTGTTCTCTCCTCTCTGCACAGACCATACAAACGCTCCACACCGCGTGGCCGCGGCCACCCTAATCTGGTGGTCCCAGCGCGCACGACCCACGTGGAGTTCCAGGTCTCCGGTAGCCTCTGGAACTGCCGATCTGCGGCCAACAAGGCAGAGTTCATCCCAGCCTATGCCTCCCTCCAGTCCCTCGACTTCTTGGCGCTGACGGAAACATGGATCACCACAGATAACACTGCTACTCCTACTGCTCTCTCTTCGTCCGCCCACGTGTTCTCGCACACCCCGAGAGCTTCTGGTCAGCGGGGTGGTGGCACCGGGATCCTCATCTCTCCCAGGTGGTCATTCTCTACCAGCCCTTTCAAGCTTATCATCCTTATCATTTATCGCCCTCCAGGTTCCCTCGGAGAGTTCATCAATGAGCTTGATGCCTTGATAAGCTCCTTTCCTGAGGACGGCTCACCTCTCACAGTCCTGGGCGACTTTAACCTCCCCACGTCTACCTTTGACTCATTCCTCTCTGCCTCCTTCTTTCCACTCCTCTCCTCTTTTGACCTCACCCTCTCACCTTCCCCCCCTACTCACAAGGCAGGCAATACGCTCGACCTCATCTTTACTAGATGCTGTTCTTCCACTAACCTCATTGCAACTCCCCTCCAAGTCTCCGACCACTACCTTGTATCCTTTTCAATCTCGCTCTCATCCAACACTTCCCACACTGCCCCTACTCGGATGGTATCGCGCCGTCCCAACCTTCGCTCTCTCTCCCCCGCTACTCTCTCCTCTTCCATCCTATCATCTCTTCCCTCTGCTCATACCTTCTCCAACCTATCTCCTGATTCTGCCTCCTCAACCCTCCTCTCTTCCCTTTCTGCATCCTTTGACTCTCTATGTCCCCTATCCTCCAGGCCGGCTCGGTCCTCCCCTCCCGCTCTGTGGCTCGACGACTCATTGCGAGCTCACAGAACAGAGCTCCGGGCAGCCGAGCGGAAATGGAGGAGAACTCGCCTCCCTGCGGACCTGGCATCCTTTCACTCCCTCCTCTCTACATTTTCCTCCTCTGTCTCTGCTGCTAAAGCCACTTTCTACCACTCTAAATTCCAAGCATCTGCCTCTAACCCTAGGAAGCTCTTTGCCACCTTCTCCTCCCTCCTGAATCCTCCTCCCTCCCCCCTCCTCCCTCTCTGCAGATGACTTCGTCAACCATTTTGAAAAGAAGGTCGACGACATCCGATCCTCGTTTGCTAAGTCAAACGACACCGCTGGTTCTGCTCACACTGCCCTACCCTGTGCTCTGACCTCTTTCTCCCCCTCTCTCCAGATGAAATCTCGCTTCTTGTGACGGCCGGCCGCCCAACAACCTGCCCGCTTGACCCTATCCCCTCCTCTCTTCTCCAGACCATTTCCGGAGACCTTCTCCCTTACCTCACCTCGCTCATCAACTCATCCCTGACCGCTGGCTACGTCCCTTCCGTCTTCAAGAGAGCGAGAGTTGCACCCTTCTGAAAAAACCTACACTCGATCCCTCCGATGTCAACAACTACAGACCAGTATCCCTTCTTTCTTTTCTCTCCAAAACTCTTGAACGTGCCGTCCTTGGCCAGCTCTCCCGCTATCTCTCTCAGAATGACCTTCTTGATCCAAATCAGTCAGGTTTCAAGACTAGTCATTCAACTGAGACTGCTCTTCTCTGTATCACGGAGGCGCTCCGCACTGCTAAAGCTAACTCTCTCTCCTCTGCTCTCATCCTTCTAGACCTATCGGCTGCCTTCGATACTGTGAACCATCAGATCCTCCTCTCCACCCTCTCCGAGTTGGGCATCTCCGGCGCGGCCCACGCTTGGATTGCGTCCTACCTGACAGGTCGCTCCTACCAGGTGGCGTGGCGAGAATCTGTCTCCTCGCCACGCGCTCTCACCACTGGTGTCCCCCAGGGCTCTGTTCTAGGCCCTCTCCTATTCTCGCTATACACCAAATCACTTGGCTCTGTCATAACCTCACATGGTCTCTCCTATCATTGCTATGCAGACGACACACAATTAATCTTCTCCTTTCCCCCTTCTGATGACCAGGTGGCGAATCGCATCTCTGCATGTCTGGCAGACATATCAGTGTGGATGACGGATCACCACCTCAAGCTGAACCTCGGCAAGACGGAGCTGCTCTTCCTCCCGGGGAAGGACTGCCCGTTCCATGATCTCGCCATCACGGTTGACAACTCCATTGTGTCCTCCTCCCAGAGCGCTAAGAACCTTGGCGTGATCCTGGACAACACCCTGTCGTTCTCAACCAACATCATGGCGGTGGCCCGTTCCTGTAGGTTCATGCTCTACAACATCCGCAGAGTACGACCCTGCCTCACACAGGAAGCGGCGCAGGTCCTAATCCAGGCACTTGTCATCTCCCGTCTGGATTACTGCAACTCGCTGTTGGCTGGGCTCCCTGCCTGTGCTATTAAACCCTACAACTCATCCAGAACGCCGCAGCCCGTCTGGTGTTCAACCTTCCCAAGTTCTCTCACGTCACCCCGCTCCTCCGCTCTCTCCACTGGCTTCCAGTTGAAGCTCGCATCCGCTACAAGACCATGGTGCTTGCCTACGGAGCTGTGAGGGGAACGGCACCGCAGTACCTCCAGGCTCTGATCAGGCCCTACACCCAAGCAAGGGCACTGCGTTCATCCACCTCTGGCCTGCTCGCCTCCCTACCACTGAGGAAGTACAGTTCCCGCTCAGCCCAGTCAAAACTGTTCGCTGCTCTGGCCCCCCAATGGTGGAACAAACTCCCTCACGACGCCAGGACAGCGGAGTCAATCACCACCTTCCGGAGACACCTGAAACCCCACCTCTTCAAGGAATACCTAGGATAGGATAAGTAATCCTTCTCACCCCCCCCTTCCCCTTAATGATTTAGATGCACTATTGTAAAGTGGCTGTTCCACTGGATGTCAGAAGGTGAATTCACCAATTTGTAAGTCGCTCTGGATAAGAGCGTCTGCCAAATGACTTAAATGTAAATGTAAATGTCTAAAATTCCAAATCAAATAGCTCCTGTAAATGATGCATGTTATGACCATGTTAAAGCAATTCCCCCACCACCCAAACTTTTAGACTCTTACCAGGAGCAGTACCAGCATCAGCAGAAGGAGAAGAGGGCCATCCAGGGGACAAGGAGTACACAACACCAGAATTGAGGATAGAACCACAGTCCCCCCCACAGGCAGAGACATTCTACAGCACCCTACAGATACAAGCTGCAGTACAGCGCCACCCAGTGGGCAAAGGAAATAATCTAAAGAAACCAGACATGGTGTACTGGACAAAAGGAGATAAACTACCCTGCTAAACTACCCCTGCATCCCTCTCAAAGACCCCTGATGTGACATTGACTAAGACTTGACCCATAGACTCAGATACTGAACAGAAACACAGGGGAAGTTACAAAGAAGAGAGAATTATGATAATTTATTTTTTATTTTGTTTTGTTCTAATTTCATCCATATTTGAAGTGGCAATTTGCGATTGCTACATACTTTCAAATGAGTGGTATATAACTATTGATTCATGTAGAATACAACATATGCTTGTTTAACTCCATTGTTTGTAAACATTGCAATTGTAAAAACTAAATGGCGGCAGGGTGCCCGCATTGTTATTATTTGAACAGCAGATTTCCCCTTTAGCGGTAGAGCATTTTGCATACTGTCTTATTTTCTGTAAAGAGCTAGGGAAACAACTAGTTCAAGGTCTCAGAGCGAGTGACGTCACTGATTGAAGCGCGATGAGCGCGCACCCCGCTAATTGGCGAGCAATTTCACACCGGTTACACTAGTTTGACCACCAGAAGGCATCTTTGAGAAGCATTTGATAGTATTCCATATTGGCATTACCAGAGAATTTAAAACCTTATTTGTAATGACATAGTATATGGGATTGATTTTAAGAAATGTGTCTTTATTTGATTAATATTATGGTGTTTCTATTCAGAGAAAAATAACATTTAAACCCTCGGGGTTTCCGTTCGGAAGGTGTGGAACAACGTGACGGTCGGGAGTAGGCTACAGGATTGGAGGATTCTAAATTGTTTGGCTTCATCAGACAACTTTGTTCCAATATTTTTGTAAATCAGTGATATTTATTCCCGTAGTAAAGTAGAGGGATTTGTCAGAAGAACTGTAGTTCAGAGATCATCGTCAGGACATAATGGAGCCCACCTTGCTCTGTGTGTTACTCTGTAAGTACTGAGTTAGTGTGTTTGTGTATGAACACTATTTACCTGATTTACTAAACCTTTGATGGAAAAAAGGAATAAGACAATAATATAAATTATGAAAGTTTCAATGCTTTAGATTGTTTGTTTGTTTTATCCTTAATTGATTAAACAGGGCATATGCTTATTAGTAAATGGTACTAAAGTGGGATTGCAGGACATGTTAAATCAGGGACCATTTAAAGCTGCAGTCTGTAATTGACACTATCACAAAATGGCCACCCTGCCACTTGTTGTGGTACACAGCTGAGGAATGTTGCTAGGGGAATTCATTCATGTACATTGTTTGTTTACACTGACATTGTTAACATAATAACAGTATAACAGTATATTTTGTGTTATATTTTGTATTTATATAGCACTTTTTAACCAAGTGAGGTACTCGAAGCGCTTTACATAGTAGGGGGAAACTCACCTCATCCACCAGCAATGTGTTGCACCCACCTGGATGATGAAAAACAACCATGTCTGTGTCAGAACGATCACCACACATCAGCTATTAGGTGGAGAGGTGACGAGAGAGTGCCTTCAGAAAGTATTCATACCCCTTGACTAATTCCACATTTTTTGTTGTGTTACAGCCTAAATTCAAGATGTATTAAAATACGTATTTTTCTCACCCATCTACACGCAATACCCATAATGAGAAAGTGAAAACGTTTTTAGAAATGTTTGCAAATGTATTGAAAATGAAAAGCATTCACACCCCTGAGTCATTACTTTATAGAATCAACTTTGATAGCGATAACAGCTGTGAGTTTTTCTTGGTAAGTCTCAAAGAGCTTTCCACACCTGGACTGTGCAATATTTGCCCATTATTTATTTTTTTACGATTCAAGCTCTGTCAAATTGGTTGTTGATCATTGCTAGATAACCATTTTCAGGTCTTGCCATTTATTTTCAAGTAGAATTAAGTCAAAACTGTATCTCTGCCAATCAAGAACATTGACTATCTTCGTGGTAAGCAACTCCATTGTAGATTTGGCCATGTGTTTTAGGTTATCATCCTGCTGGAAGGTGAATTTCTCTCCCAGTGTCTGGTGGAAAGCAGACAACCAGGTTTTCTCTAGGATTTTGTCTGTGCTTAGCTCTGTTTTTTTTTTATCCCGAAAAAATCCCCAGTCCTCGATTGCAAGCAAACCCATAACATGATGCTGTCACCACCTGAAAATATGAAGAGTGGTACTCATTATTAACGTATTGTATTTGCTTCAACCATAACACTCTGTATTCAGTACAAAAAGTGTATTGCTTTGCGATACTTCAGTGCGTTGTTGCAAACAGGATGCATGTTGTGGAATATTTGTATTCTGTACAAGCTTCCTTCTTTTCACTCTGTCAATTAGGTTAGTATTGTGGAGTAACTACAATGTTGTTGATCGATCCTCAGTTTTCTCCTATCACAGCCATTTAACTCCAACGGTTTTAAAAAGTCTCCATTGGCCTCATGGTGAGATCCCTGAGAGGTTTCCTTCCTCTCCGGCAGGTAGTGAGGAAGGACACTGTGACACACATAAGCACAGTGGGTGCGGAGTCAGATGCAGGATGCAGAAAGTACTGAGTAGTGCTTTATTTAGGCATGGGGAGAATCGTGCGCGCCAAAACTCCCGGGCGCAACAAACATGATACCCAAAACAAGTCCAGAGTGAAAACCCCAAAACGAAACACGCTACCAATACACTACCACACACAAACACAGTGGGAAAAATAAGCCCGCACAAAGAGCAGGCGGGCCGACCAGCTTAAATAGCCCAACTAAACGTAAACAAGAAACAGGTGTAACTAATTAGACAAAACCAACAGAAAAGGGATCGGTGGCAGCGAGTAGAGCGGTGACGACGACCGCCGAGCACCACCCGAACAGGAAGAGGAGACACCTTCGGTAGGAGTCGTGACAGACACCTGTATCATTCTAGTGACGGAGTATTGATACACCATCCAAGGTGTAGTTACCAACTTCACCAAGCTCAAACAGATACTCAAGTCTGCTTCTTTTTATTTTGCCTACCAATGGGTGCCCATCTTTGAGAGGCATTGGAAACCTGGTGTTTCGGGTGGAATCTGTGTTTGAAATTCACTTCTCAATTGAGGGACCTTGGAGATAATTGTTTATCGGGGTACAGAGGGGAGGTAGTCATTCACAAATCATGTTAAAAACTATCATTGCACACAGAGTGAGTCCATGCAATTTATTAAGTGACTTGTTAAACACAATTCACTCCTGAACTTATTAAACTTGCCATAACAAAGGGGTTGACTCAAGAAATGTCTGCTTTCCATTTTATATTAATTTGTAAACATAATTCCATTTTACATTATGGGGTATTGTGTTTAGGCCAGTGACAAAGTATCTCAATTGAATCAATTTGAAATTCAGACTGTAACACAACAACATGTGGAAAAATCAAGGGGTGTGAATACTTTCTGAAGACACTCTATTATGCCAATTAGTAATGAGTGGGATGATTAGGTGGCTATGATGGAAGGGGGGCAGGTTGGGAATGTTGCCATGACACCAGGGTTAACATCCCTAGTCTTACAATAAGTGACATGGGATTTTTAATAACCACAGAGAGTCAGGACACCTGTTTAACTTCCTATCAAAAAGACAGCAACCAAAGCAGGGTAATGTCACCTAGGCTGCCCTGGTATCTCCTTAGACCAGAGGGAAGAATGGCCCCTACTGACCCTCCAACACCACTTCCAGCAGTCTCCCATCCAGAGACAGACCAGGCCCGACCCTGCTCAGCTTCAGAGGAAAGCCAGCAGTGGGATGAAGGGTGGTATGCTGCTGGCATGTGACGACATGTAAAGCGACATGTGACAACATTAAACTACACATGTGAAAATATTTTAGCATGTGAAAACAGGATCTCATGAAATAAATGTGACAACATGGGGATACAACATTTCATTGTGATACCATGAAACTACATGTGAAAACGTTTTCACAACTAAAACAGCATATCTTGATTTTCAAATGATTTTTTTTCAAGTGTGAAAATCCAATTCTATTTTTACGTGAGGTGGAACCGTGATTTTTTGTGAAACGGTAGTGTTAACGTGCATTTAATACATGTGAACATATGGGTTCAAGATGTGAAAATGTCAGCTTAACATGTGAAAACAGCTATTTCACATGTGAAAATGTGATTTTCATGTGAATTCGCACATTTCACATTAGTCTTTTTTGCAAGGGATGTAATTAAATGGTGTAGGAGGTAAGGTAAATTATATGCTGTACATTTGACATGATCACTTCAATATGACCCCACCTGGGATTTGAAACTCAGAACCTCTACATTTGGGGTACGCTGATCTTTCTGCTGCACTAACAAGTCTGTACAGTCGCATTCTCAGAAGTCCCCCACAGATGAATTGTTCGTATACATCTACGCACTTTGCAAAATAATGCCATCTGCACTGCTATTTTAGTTATCAGTTAATCTGACTATTCGGTCATCATTGATTTCATTTACTGGATTCAGCAATTTGAGTGTTTTCTGTATAATTGTCTAATGTTGTTGGGGCATATTACTCTGTTTTAATGTTACTCCTGAATATCTGAATATAACTGAATAACTTAGCACTTAATGGTAGGCGAGTTGAGGACTTGTGAAGCGTCTGTTTCTCAAACTAGACACTAATGTACTTGTCCTCTTTCTCAGTTGTGCACTGGGGTCTCTCACTCCGCTTTCTATTCTGGTTAGGGCCAGTTTGCACTGTTCTGTGTTGGTATATTCATTGTATGGCTAGTACTCTCCATGAATCCAAATTAGACATTACAGATCGGTTTCCTGGACACATATTAATCCCTAGTCCTGGACTAAGAAACACTTTGAATGGAGAATCTCTATTGAATATGCTTCTTAGTCCAGGACTAGGTTTAATCTGTGTCTGGGAAACTGGTCCTTTATACTGCCCTACAATGCAGTACCTTGTGCTGGTTACTAATTCAATACATTCCATTTGGCAGCACTATGAAGTGGCTGCAGGTCTCTCACAGACTGCACGACTCTCACAGATTCTCCGACATGGTAGGTCACATGAATAGTCAAACCAACATTGGAGCCGACTGGAACATCTTTGACCCATTCGGGCACAGTCTTCACCTGGCGCCCAGTTATTTGGTTCTGGAAGTGTTGAAAATGTTTCAGTGTTTGGGTCCCAGAACCTAGAATTGAGAGGAGGGACACCATTACTCCATACTGTACAGTGCCTTGCAAAAGTATTCACCCGCCTTGGCGTTTTTCCTATTTTGTTGTCATTTAAATAGATTTCTATTTGGATAACATGTAATGGACATACACAAAATAGTCCAAATTGGTGAATCGAAAACAATTATTTGTTAAAAAAAATCAAAAACATATGTAAAAAAAAAAAACGGAAAAGCGGTGCGTGCATATGTATTCACCCCCTTTGCTATGAAGCCCCTAAATAAGATCTGGTGCAATCAATTACGTTCAGAAGTCACATAACTAGTTAAATAAAGTCCACCCGCGTGCAATCTAAGTGTCACATGGTCTCAGTATATATATATATATATATATATAAACCTGTTCTGAAAGAGTCCCAGAGTCTGCAACACCACTAAGCAAGGGGCACCACCAAGCAAGCAGCACCTTGAAGACAATGGAGCTCTTCAAACAGGTCAGGGACAAAGTTGTGGAGAACTACAGATCAGGGTTGAGTTATAAAAAAAACATCTGAAACTTTGAACATCTCACAGAGCACCATTAAATCCATTATTTAAAAAATGGAAAGAATATGGCACAATAACAAACCTGCCAAGAAAGGGCTGCCCACCAAAACTCATGGACCAGGCATTAATCAGAGAGGCAACAAAGAGACCAAAGATAACCCTGAAGGAGCTGCAATGCTCCACAGCAGAGATTGGAGTATCTCTCCATGGTCAGAAAATAGCCATTGCTTAAAGAAATTAATTGCTTTTTGGCAATTAAGGAAAACGCTATGTCTGAGACAACCACAACACCTCGCATCACCCAGAGAACACCATCCCCAAAGTGAAGCATGGTGGTGGCAACATCATGCTGTGGGGATGTTTTTCATCTGCAGGGACAGGGAAACTGTCCAGAATTGAAGGAATGATGGAGTGCGCTAAATACAGGGAAATTGAGGGAAACCTGTTTCAGTCTTCCAGAGATTTGAGACTGGAAGTTCACCTTCCAGCAGGACAATGACCCTAAGCATACTGCTAAAGCAACTCGAGTGGTTTAAGGGGAAACATTTTAATGTCTTGGAATGGCCTAGTCAAAGCCCAGACCTCAATCCAATTGCGAATCTGTGGTATAACTTAAAGATTGCTGTACACCAGCGGAACCCATCCAATTTGAAGGAGCTGAAGCAGTTTTGCCTTGAAGAATGGGCAAAAATCCTAGTGGCTAGATGTGCCAAGTTTATAGAGACATACCTCACAAGACTTGAAGCCTTAATTGCTGCAAAAGGTGGCTCTACAAAGTATTGACTTTGGGGGGGGGGGTGAATAGTTATGCACGCTCAAGTTTAGTGTTCTGTGTTACTTCTTGTTTGTTTCACAATAAAATATAATTTGCATCTTCAAAGTGGGCATGTTGTGTAAATCGAATGATACAAACTCCCCAAAAATATATGATATTTTAATTCCAGGTTGTAATGCAACAAAATAGGAAAAATGACAAGGGGAGTGATAGTTTTGCAAGCTACTGTATGTGTCCACAGAATGCAAACACATATAGACTATTATTCTATGGTTACGTGGGAATGTGTTATTGTGTACTTGAGTGTACAAATGTGTGTAGATGTGTGTATGCGTGTTGTACGTGTTATGTTGTATGGCCTTACTTGATGCTGTCATCAAGAGTTGTATTGTCCATCCAGACCCACACTCCCTCTTGCTTCTTGTCTGTCAGTCCAATCCAGGGGCTGTTATCAAAATCAGTGTTTCTCACAAATATTTTGATTATAAACTCCTATGAAGGAGACAACTTATGTTAGTCAAACAATAGACAGAGGTTGCAGAGAAAGAAACCAGTAGAATATATTTCAAATATTAGATCTAGATAATTAAAACTACAGCTGGATCTTTAACTCAAATTTTAAAGGGGAATGGAAACACTTTAGAACACCAGCTAACTGTAAATCTCCATATTTGCAAGTCTGCTTAATCTGTAGGCTTATTTATCACACAAAGCCATGTCCTAACCTGAAGTCTGCACTTTATTTGCAAGTCATGTAGCAATTCATTACTGCACCTCCAATCTTACCTGCTCCTGCTGACTCTCTACAATGACCAGGTGTCCTCCGTCACGGATGCAGGCATGCTGACTCTGTTCCCAGGTCCGTTTGCCTATAGAGAAGTAGTAGCATGATCCATTGTAGAACTCCCAGCCAGGACAACATGATTTTGTATCAGCATTACATTCCTTCTGATTCCCTAGAAGAGAAAAGAGATAATAAAAAAGTTATCACATTTCAATTATGTTTATTTATTTATTTCACCTTTATTTAACCAGGTAGGCAAGTTGAGAACAAGTTCTCATTTACAATTGTGACCTGGCCAGGATAAAGCAAAGCAGTTCGACACATACAATGACACAGAGTTACACATGGAGTAAAACAAACATACAGTCAACAATACAGTGTAAACAAGTCTATATACGATGTGAGCAAATGAGGTGAGATAAGGGAGGTAAAGGCAAAAAAGGCCATGGTGACAAAGTAAATACAATATAGCAAGTAGAACACTGGAATGGTAGATTTGCAATGGAAGAATGTGCAAAGTAGAAATAAAAATAATGGGGTGCAAACGAGCAAAATAAATAAATAAATTAAATACAGTAGTGAAAGAGGTAGTTGTTTGGGCTAAAATATAGGTGGGCTATGTACAGGTGCAGTAATCTGTGAGCTGCTCTGACAGTTGGTGCTTAAAGCTAGTGAGGGAGATAAGTGTTTCCAGTTTCAGTGCTTTTTGTAGTTCGTTCCAGTCATTGGCAGCAGAGAACTGGAAGGAGAGGCGGCCAAAGAAAGAACTGGTTTTGGGGGTGACTAGAGAGATATACCTGCTGGAGCATGTGCTACAGGTGGGAGATGCTATGGTGACCAGCGAGCTGAGATAAGGGGGGACTTTACCTAGCAGGGTCTTGTAGATGACATGGAGCCAGTGGGTTTGGCGACGAGTATGAAGCGAGGGCCAGCCAGCGAGAGCGTACAGGTCGCAATAGTATATAGTAGTAGTATATGGGGCTTTGGTGACAAAACGGATTGCACTGTGATAGACTGCATCCAATTTGTTGAGTAGGGTATTGGAGGCTATTTTGTAAATGACATCGCCAAAGTCAAGGATTGGTAGGATGGTCAGTTTTACAAGGGTAAGGATGCTTTGTTGCGAAATAGGAAGCCAATTCTAGATTTAACTTTGGATTGGAGATATTTGATATGGTTCTGGAAGGAGAGTTTACAGTCTAACCAGACACCTAAGTATTTGTAGTTGTCCACGTATTCTAAGTCAGAGCCGTCCAGAGTAGTGATGTTGGACAGGCGGGCAGGTGAGGGTAGCGATCGGTTGAAGAGCATGCATTTAGTTTTAGTTGTATTTAAGAGCAATTGGAGGCCACGGAAGGAGAGTTGTATGGCATTGAAGCTTGCCTGGAGGGTTGTTAACACAGTGTCCAAAGAAGGGCCAGAAGTATACAGAATGGTGTCGTCTGCATAGAGGTGGATCAGAGACTCACCAGCAGCAAGAACGACCTCATTGATGTATACAGAGAAGAGAGTCTGTCCAAGAATTGAACCCTATGGCACCCCCATAGAGACTGCCAGAGGTCCGGACAGCAGACCCTCCGATTTGACACACTGAACTCTATCAGAGAAGTAGTTGGTGAACCAGGCGAGGCAATCATTTGAGAAACCAAGGCTGTCGAGTCTGCCGATGAGGATGGTGGTGATTGACAGAGTCGAAAGCCTTGGCCAGATCAATGAATACGACTGCACAATAATGTTTCTTATCGATGCCGGTTAAGATATCGTTTAGGACCTTGAGCGTGGCTGAGGTGCACCCATGACCAGCTCTGAAACCAGATTGCATAGCAGAGGCGGTAAGGTGAGATTCGAAATGGTCGGTAATCTGTTTCTTGACTTGGCTTTCGAAGACCTTAGAAAGGCATGGTAGGATAGATATAGGTCTGTAGCAGTTTGGGTCAAGAGTGTCCCCCCCTTTGAAGAGGGGGATGACCGCAGCTGCTTTCCAATCTTTGGGAATCTCAGACGACACGAAAGAGAGGTTGAACAGGATAGTAATAGGGGTGGCAACAATTTCGGTAGATCATTTTAGAAAGAAAGGGTCCAGATTGTCTTGCCCGGCTGATTTGTAGTGGTCCAGATTTTGCAGCTCTTTCAGAAGATCAGCTGAACGGATTTGGGAGAAGGAGAAATGGGGAAGGCTTGGGCGAGTTGCTGTGGGGGGTGCAGTGCTGTTGACCGGGGTAGGAGTAGCCAGGTGGAAAGCATGGCCAGCCGTAGAAAAATGCTTATTGAAATTCTCAATTATGGTGGATTTATCAGTGGTGACAGTGTTTCCTATATTCAGTGCAGTGGGCAGCTGGGAGGAGGTGTTCTTATTCTCCATGGACTTTACAGTGTCCCAGAACGTTTTTTGAGTTAGTGTTGCAGGAAGCAAATTTCTGCTTGAAAAAGCTAGCCTTGCCTTTTCTAACTGCCTGTGTATAATGGTTTCTAGCTTCCCTGAACAGCTGCATATTACGGGGGCTGTTCGATGCTAATGCAGAACGCCATATGATGTTTTTGTGTTGGTTAAGGGCAGTCAGGTCTGGGGAGAACCAAGGGCTATATCTGTTCCTGGTTCTAAATTTCTTGAATGGGGCATGTTTATTTAAGATGGTTAGGAATGCATTTTTTTTTAAATATCCAGGCATCCTCTACTGACGGGATGAGATCAATATCCTTCCAGGATACCCCGGCCAGGTCGATTAGAAAGGCCTGCTCGCTGAAGTGTTTCAGGGAGCGTTTTACAGTGATGAGTGGAGGTCGTTTGACCGCTGCCCCATTACGGATGCAGGCAATGAGGCAGTGATCGCTGAGATCTTGGTTGAAGACAGCAGAGGTGTCTTTAGAGGGCAAGTTGGTTAGGATGATATCTATGAGGGTGCCCGTGTTTAAGGCTTTGGGGAGGTACCTGGTAGGTTCATTGATAATTTGTGTGAGATTGAGGGCATCAAGTTTAGATTGTAGGATGGCTGGGGTGTTAAGGATGTTCCAGTTTAGGTCGCCTCGCAGCACAAGCTCTGAAGATAGATTGGGGGCAATCAGTTCACATATGGTGTCCAGAGCACAGCTGGGGGCAGAGGGTGGTCTATAGCAGACTGCAACGGTGAGAGACTTGTTTTTAGAGAGGTGGATTTTTAAAAGTAGAAGTTCAAATTGTTTGGGTACAGACCTGGATAGTAGGACAGAACTCTGCAGGCTACCTTTGCAGTAGATTGCAACACCGCCCCCTTTGGCAGTTCTATCTTGTCTGAAAATGTTGTAGTTTGGAATTCAAATTTCAGAATTTTTGGTAGTCTTCCGAAGCCAGGATTCAGACACAGCTAGAACATCCGGGTTGGCAGAGTGTGCTAAAACAGTGAATAGAACAAACTTAGGGAGGAGGCTTCTAATGTTAACATGCATGAAACCAAGGCTATTACGGTTACAGAAGTCGTCAAAAGAGAGCGCCTGGGGAATAGGAGTGGAGCTAGGCACTGTAGGGCCTGGATTCACCTCTACATCGCCAGAGGAACAGAGGAGGAGTAGGATAAGGGTGTGGCTAAAAGCAAAATAATTGGTCGTCTAGAACATCTGGAACAGAGAGTAAAGGGAGGTTTCTGGGGGCGATAAAATAGCATCAAGGTATAATGTACAGACAAAGGTATGGTAGGATGTGAATACAGTGGAGGTAAACCTAGGTATTGAGTGATGAAGAGAGAGATATTGTCTCTAGAAACATCATTGAAACCAGGAGTATGTCATTGCATGTGTGGGTGGTGGAACTAATAGGTTGGATAAGGTATGGTGAGCAGGACTAGAGGCTCTACAGTGAAATAAGCCAATAAACACTAACCAGAACAGCAATGGACAAGGCATATTGACATTAAGGAGAGGCATGCTTAGTCGAGTGATCAAAAGGGTCCGGAGAGTGGAGAGGTTGGTTGGGGGTCACGGCGATTTAGACAGCTAGCCAGGCCATCGGTAGCAAGCTAGCATAGGATGGACGTCTGTTATTAGCCACCTCTTGCGTTCCGTCAGTAGATTAGTGGGGTTCCGTGTGGTAGAGGGGATTAATTTGAATCACACAACAACAACAAAAATAAAAACAATAGATATAGCTAGAGGCCCTAAAAGAAAAAAAAACAATAACAATAAAAATAAATAAATAAATTGTCAGATTGTCTATTCAGATAGCAGCCGATAAGACAGCTAATGGCTAGCAGGCCGCAGATGGGCGCCCAGGCAATGTCGCGACGGAGGAGCCAGCCGGATAACTCCTTCGTTGTAGATAACGTCGGCAGTCCAGCCGTGAAGGCCCGGTGGGGCTCCGCGTAGGCAGCAAAACGGGTCCGGATAGGTGACCGCAGCCCAGGAGTGATTGATGGAACTCCTCAGCTGGCTAGCTCCGGAACAACTGATGTTTGCTCCGGAATCGACGAAAGCTTTAACTAGCTTCGTTATTAGCTTCTGGATAGCTCCTGGCTAGCTTCTGGCTAGCTTCTGAACTAGCTTCTGATTAGCTTCTGAACTAGCTTCTGGATTAGCTTCTGGATTAGCTCCTGGCTAGCTTCTGGCTAGCTTCTTGGAGTGTCTGGCTAGCTTCTTGGAGGATTACAGATATGAGGTAAATAATACTTTTTTATAAATATAAATTGGTGAGGCGGGTTGCAGGAGAGTGGTTTGAAGATGAGTTTATGGAAAATTAAAAAAATAATAATAAAATGTATCAAAAAAGTTGTAAATATATATATATACGGGACATGACAAGACGAGGACAAAAGACGTCTGAACTGCTATGCCACTTCACTTCAACTTCAGTTATATATCTTGTGATGTTCTTATTAAATGTGTGTGTGCCCCTTTAAGAGAGCACAAGAGTTGTGAGCTAAGGGAGAGTTAACCAAATGAGAAAGGAGATAACTGGAATGAGAATCAATGACATTCTGCGTTTACACAGACAGCCCAATTCTTCTCTTTTGCCCAATTATTGGTATTTTGAGCAATCAGGTCATTTGACAGTAATTTAGCTAAATATCCGAATTGGGCTGCCTGTATAAATATGGCCTTAGAGACAGACCGTGAATAAATGAACCCAGAGTTCACATATTCCACTGGAATCCCCTCTTTCACACAGGCTGTATTTACACAGACAGCACATTTCTGATCGTCTGCCTAATTATCAGCAAAAGAGCTGATCTGTTTGGTCAAAAGCAGTGGTAGCTGCTGAGGGGAGGATGGCTCATAATAATGGCTTGCAAGGAGTAAATAGAATGGCATCCAACAATGGCATCCATGTGTTTGATGCCATTCCATTCCATTAATTATTTATCTTTCTAATGAAATATCAGTATACTGTTGCTTGTATGCATATACACTGCTTCACAATGCTAGCTAAATCAATATCTAGGTACACAAACAGTAGTGTATAATCTATGTAATAACATACATTATATCATATCCTATCATGTAATCGTCCTTCCCACATTCTGGTGGAGATACTGTAGGAAATAAACTGCATTATACAACGGGTGGGTCTAATCCTGAATGCTGATTGGTTAAAACCACATTCCAGCCGGTGTCTTTTCAACAAGTTAAAACGGGCTAAATCCATGATGTTAAAATTGTTATTTACTCTGTTCCATCTAACTGCTCAATCCACTGTCTCATCAGCCCAGCCAACCAATTGATAAACTTGATCTACACTATCTTAATCATCTAGACATTATCTCACATTTCCATTAGACTGAAATGTTGTTTTCAACAGCTGAGATTTCTTATAAACCTTGCTGTGTCTCTCCAACATTTGCAACATTGTTTCAATAAAAAAATGGTATCTCCAGCTGTCCCATAGTAATGAAAGTATCGGGAGTCGGGACAAGACAGACAGGCAGGCAGGCAACGTTTCTCAGCCTGTCGAAATCATGAATCCGCTGGCATAATTTGTATGGATATATACAAAGAAATGTCAACTGAAAAAAGGTTAAACAAAACAGTGCAGTCTTTCCAGCTTCAGTTGGAAATTGTGTTAGCTGTGATTGTGTTAGCTGTGTTGTTGGCTAGCTCCTCTGAACAACACACTAGTGAGCACATTTTCTATGCCAGGTGAAATCACGCTTCATTATTTAATTGTTATGGATTTATCCGAATGCATGTCTCTAGAAAACAGCTTACACATACGTATACAAATGACTTTACTTTGCTGTTATTCTGGCTGCACTTTTTGACGTGACTGTAAGTTAGCCATAATTGGCTTGCTAGCAAGCAAGGGATAAGATCATTGCCAGCCAGTATGGCAATAGATCATTTAGAACCAACGACTGACTTGGTAGTGTTTCCATAGATACAGAAAAAAAGATTGAACGACCGAATGACTGGGTAGTGTCTCTATCAACCAAACCAATATAACGAACAGCCAGCCGACTTGGGTAGCAACCCTAGGTTTGTGTCGAGACTATTTCCTGTGGAAGGATGAAATAGTATGAATAATAGTTAAAATAATGTTTTTTTATGAAAATATGTCTGTCATTATTTGAATATGTTAGTAACCCGTTAAAAGTGATAATGCCCTCAAAGTCAGTGTTTGGAGGATATATTGGCAAAGTTTGCTAGCCCTCGAATTCGTCTCAGGCCTAACAACACCAGTGCCAATATATCCTCCAAACACCAGCTTCCCGGACATTAGCACATAAATGTATAAAATTAATTGCCATAGCACAGATACAACAAAACCAAGCCAATTTGTCACGCTAAATGCCAATGCATCCAAAATGTGGTCTTTTCCAATTAAAACTGTACCTATTGACCACCCGCAGTCGGCACATTGCTTTCATACCTCAAGCTAGCCTCTAGCTAGCCATCACATAGCAACAAAAAATGAGTCACATCTGGCTTCAAAACCTAAGACGAAACTCTTGCAGTAGTTCAATGCTATTCCATGAATCCATGATTCATTCTATTCTACGATTACATTCTTATTTTTATGTGTAAATCTCATCGGTAGCTGTAATCCATCTCGTCAACCACAGTACACAGGAATGATTGAACTGACCTTGGATGGTTGCCAGGAGATCTTTGACCCTAGTCAGGTTGGCCTCACAGTCTCGAAGACCTGAGGAGAATAGCTCTTCCTGGACTAAGAACAGAAGAGATTTACATTAAATTAGAAGACAGTGTATTACTGTTGAATTAAGGCCATATTACAAAGGAATGTAAAATGGCAAACACAACATTTGAAGTACAAAATTTCTTTCCAAGGCACTTCACCAAACTCACATGACTAACTCATTAGGGTCAGGACTTTTTCCTGGTCAAGAAAATAAACCGGTCCTTCCCCATATACAGTACAATGATAACATATACAATATTCAAACAACATGTTTTGGGGAACAATACTACTGCAGTGTAAATCCTAATCTTGATAACATGGAAATGTATATTGAAATGAGACGTTTGAGTTAAAACAGACAAGACAGAAAGGCAGCCGGGCAACATTTCTCAGCCTGTCGAAATCATGAATCCGCTGGCATAATTTTTATGGATATATACAAAGAAATGTCAACTGAAAAAGGTTAAACAAAACGGTGCAGTCTTTCCAGCTTCATTTGGAAATTGTGTTAACTGTGATTGTGTTAGCTGTGTTGTTGGCTAGCTCCTCTGAACAACACACTAGTAAGCACATTTTCTATGCCAGGTGAAATCACGCCTCATTATTTAATTGCTATGGATTTATCCGAATGCATGTCTCTAGAAAACAGCTTAAACATACGTATACAAATGACTCTACTTTGCTGTTATTCTGGCTGCACTTTTTGACGTGACTGTAAATTAGCCATAATTGGCTTGCTAGCAAGCAAGGGATAAGAACATTGCCAGCCAGTATTATTTGAATATGTTAGTAACCCGTTGTATAAAAGTGATAATGCCCTCAAAGTCAATGTTTGGAGGATATATTGGCAAAGTTTGCTAGCCCTCGAATTCGTCTCAGGCCTAACAACACCAGTGCCAATATATAAGTTTGAGTTAAAACTTCCCATTTAACACTTCACATTAGAGGTGTTCAGACCTTCACATTAGTTTGTCAAATGAAATCAAATGTTATTTGTCACATGCGCCGAAGACAACTGGTGAAAACTTTACCATAAAATGCTTGTAGGAGCCCTTCCCTGAGTTTAAATAGTAGCACAAGAGGAATAAAATAAAAATACACAAGAATGGAGATATATACAAGGAGTACCAGTACCAGATCAATGTGAGGCTATATACAGGGAGTACCAGTACCAGATCAATGTGAGGCTATATACAGGGAGTACCAGTGCCAGATCAATGTGAGGCTATATACAGGGAGTACCAGTACCAGATCAATGTGAGGCTATATACAGTGAGTACCAGATCAATGTGAGGCTATATACAAGGAGTACCAGTACCAGATCAATGTGAGGCTATATACAAGGAGTACCTGTACCAGATCAATGTGAGGCTATATACAAGGAGTACCAGTACCAGATCAATGTGAGGCTATATACAAGGAGTACCAGTACCAGATCAATGTGAGGCTATATACTGTACAGGGAGTACCAGTAACAGATCAATGTGAGGCTGTATACAGGGAGTACTAGTACCAGATCACTGTGGAGCTATATACAGGGAGTACCAGTACCATATCAATGTGCAGAGGCATTTGAGGTAGATAGGAAGACAGGGTAAAGTGACTAGGCATCGGGATAGATCATAATAAGAGTTAGGAGTGTCAATGTAGTATGTGTGAGTGAGTGTGTGTATATGGTTGTATATATAGTCTGGTGAGTGTGCGTAGGGCCAGTGCAAGATATCATCAGTGCAAATAGTTTTGGGTACCATTAAGTGATTATTTAGCAGTCAGACTATTAACAGTCTTATGGTCGATGCAACGGTCCCGTTTGCTAGATTGTAGGAGAAAGAACATGGCTTGGGTGGCTGGAGTCTTTGGCATTTTTCGGGGACATTCTCTGACCGCATGATATAAAGGTCCTGGATGGCAGGGAGCTCCACCCCAATGATGTACTGGTCTGTCCGCAACACCCTCTGTAACACTTTGCGGTCAAGGGTGGTGCATTTGCCATGCCAAGTGGTGATCCAGTAAGTCAAGATGCTCTCTGGTGCCGCTGTAGAACTTTTCGAGGATCTGAGGGACCATGAAAAATCTTTTCAGACTCACGAGGGGAAGAGGCGCTGCCTTGCCATCCTCACAACTGTGCTGAGGTGTGTGGACCATGTTGAATCCTTAGTGATGTGGACGCCAAGGAACTTGGAGCTCTCGACCTACTCCACAACAGCCCTGTCTCCCCTCTTTCTCCTATAGTCCACGATCAGCTCACTGGTCTTACGGATGTTGGGAGGAGGTCTCTGACCTCCTCCCTGCTGACTTGTCACTTTTGTGATCAGGCCTAGCACCGTCATTTCATCAGCAAACTTGATGATGGTGTTGGAGTCGTGCATGGCCACACAGTCGTGGGTGAACAGGGAGTACATGAGGGGACTAAGCACACACCCCTGAGGGGCCTACGTGTTGAATGTCAGTGTTGTGAATGTGTTGTTGCCTACCCTCACAACCTGGGGCCGGCCTGTAAAGGATCCAGTTGCAGAGAGAGGTGTTCAGACCCAGGGTCCTTAGCTTGGTGATGATCTTGGAGGGGACTATGGTGTTGAACGCTGAGCTGTAGTCTATGTATAGCAATTTCACCTAGTTATTTAACCTCTTGTCAAGGTAGGAGAGGGCAGTGTGAAATGCATTAGAGATTGTGTCATCTGTGGATCTGCAGTTTTTGTGATTTGGAGAGGGTCTAGTCTGTATGGGATGATGGTGTTGATGTGTGTCATGACCAGCCTTTCAAAATACCTCAATAATTACAGACATGTTATGACAATATTCTGATATGAATAGGAGTACAGCATCAAATCAGTCCCATGTCGGTTGAGTCCTGCTCTATACTACCTACCTGTTATGATGAGGATCTCATTCTGTAGTCTCTTATAGCTGTCTTGCAGTTCACGCAGTTTTCCTGTTATTAAAAGCAAATCATATGGAGGAATAACATGAATTTATTTACAAATCTAACCATAAAGTAAGTAAGTAAGTAAACCAAGCTAGAATGACCTATTATCTAACCATAGTCCTATTAAAATGAAACAATATTTTATTTATCTATTACAGTGAAACTGCAGTATTTTAATCTGAGCCAGTCCCCCGTAGGCAAACTGCATCTTAATGATTTATATGACGGATTCTCTGCAATATTTTTATAAGGGTTTGATCATGGTAAAGACCTCTGGATTATTGATATTCTCACCTGATAGATTCCCTTTCATCTGGGCAAAGCGAGCCCCCTCAGATTGAAGACTAGTCATGTTGGAAGCATCTGGAACAGAGACAAGGAGACAAGATGGAGGGTTGTTGTTTTTCTCTTGTGTTTGTCACTATCTTGGATGTTTTCTTTGCACATTGTAATTTTCAGCAGAGTTCCAGGCCAGCAACTATGGTGGATGCATAACTAGTCCAGCTCGGTTCAGTAGTGTAAAAGGGTTCAGTAATGTTAAAGGGTTCAGTAATGTAAAAGGGTCCAGTAGTGTAAAAGCGTTCAGTAGTGTAAAAGGGTCAGGGTTCAGTAAAATGATGTCGAAGCACGGCATCATGGCTGGAACACAGAAGTCCGACCAGTGGAGGTGGGCTGCAGAGGTTTTGTGGCAACATCTACAACCAGACTGCTTAGAGACCTGGGAATTAAGGGCCAGAGCCAGCGTTCGGCAATCAAAGCTGTATCGGAGGCGGCAGAAGGCAGCAGTCAGTGGCTCTGGATGAAGAGGAAAGGCCCCAGCTGGGCCCCGAAGTGAGAGGGTCAGGAGGTATGCGGTCAACAATGCTTGACTCAGGGAGGAGGACGCCCCTGCCATGCATAGTCCCATGGGATGTTGGCTATCAACAACAAGGCAACTCCTATGACTAATTGGGAATGGGACGCAAGCGTAGATTTGATCACCCTGTCGCTGGCCGCCTTTGGGGAGGGTGTATACTGTGAAAGGCCGAAACACCCTAGGAACCAAAGGTACACTACTGACGATGCGCTCCCCAAATTTCACCAGGCTCACTGTCCATGAACTCTTGGAAGTGCTTGCACAAAGGATAGTAACATCTCATCCTGTGTTCTTGGAATCAGCAGAGTTCCAGTGGATGCATAACTAGTCCAGCTCAGTTCAGTAGTGTAAAAGGGTTCAGTAATGTAAAAGGGTTCAGTAATGTAAAAGGGTACAGTAGTATAAAAGCGTTCAGTAGTGTAAAAGGGTCAGGGTTCAGTGAAATGTTTTTAAACTCACAGAGGACTCCCAGAGTGATAGCCAATCCGAGCAGTAGAACACAGAGACACACCAGGGTCGCCACGGGAACTCTCCCAGACCCTCCATCAGGGAGTGTAGCCTTTGACCCCACTGGGGGAGTGGGGTCACTATTGCCAGGGTCCCTTCCTGTAAAAGGAGTGGGTGTCAGAGATTAAAAGGTCATAAGGTTTTTTATATTCAGGGTAAACTTTGAACATTGAGATATTAAAGACATGATAGATCAGACACATAGTGAATAAGAAATGGAAGAGACTGGGTTTTATGTCAGGAGGTGGTGAGTCTCTGTAGAAAGACAGATGGCTTTGGAATGTGTTGGGTGGACGGGAGGAGATCACAGGATTGCAATAGGGGAAGCGGATGGACATCTGTGGATTAGGCAAAGTAAGGGTTGAGGTCAGGTCCCCTGAAGGGAGAAATAAGGGTTTATTATCCTAGTACCCTCTTCCTGTGGAACCAGGGGTTTAATATTGTGGAAAGATTGTTGTGTCTATCAATGTAATTGTCTGCATCATTTCCAATCCCAAATATATATTTTTTTGGTAAATATATATACCCATATACATACACATATGCATAAATATACACATACTGTGTATACATACACATACTTATATAGACATACATACTTTTTTTAGAATATACCTTTATTAATCCCCGCAAACCCTACCACCTGTCCCCCAATTGGAGTAAACTAAATAATAACACTTAGGCTTCCACCTTCAGTTTTTACATCTTATACACATTTTTTACAGACACAATCTATTTTACAATAGGTACATTTGGTTTGTTTTTAGTCCTTCCTCTATTTCTGATGTCCATCCAGTTGGATTTCTATATGTAACTGTGCTATTTCACAACATTTCTGAATCCTCACAGCAGAATCTGCAGAGCTTTGAAGATTGTATCCCCCATTTAAACAGTATATATATACTTTAAAAATCCAGTTTCTTAATTTCCATAATTAGGTATTAATATTTGTAGAAATGTAGGCAATTTATTTTACAATTTATTTTACCAGTCTCACCATTTACCAAAAAGACATTATTGCAAGCAATTATTATATTAGCAAACAATTATGAATCATCCTGTATTGTCCCTAACTTCTTTAACTCCTTCGCAGCAGTTGTGGGATATGCACATATACACTCAATCCTTTCCCCCCACACAACTTTAGGCTCACAATCTCAAAAGAAGCACCATCCCAAAGCCCAACTCAAAAAAGGTCTTGATTTAAGAATGCATATACATTTGCAGCTGCATGAGAAGGCCTGCAAGAAATGTAGAGATTTTATTAACCATTGTCACATCCTGGATAATGGAAATGTACACCTTTTCCCTGAAACACCCAAAATACGGTCACCCGTATTGACCATATTCCCAAGCATCTCCATGCAGTCAGACTTTTGATTTTGTGCCACCAGGGCCACAATAATATACCCCCTCTCTGAATGTCCGAGTGTGACCCTCTCCCCATGGGTTACTGCAGCTAGTGTTTCCAGCACTGCTACTGCCTGGGTGGGGGCACCCCACCGGAATCCACACCGGTTAGGTTCAAGGTCTTCACAAGGTTGTCATTAGCAGCTTTGAGAATTTCCTGGTATAGTATGCTCTCCCTTTTGGAGGCTTTGGCTTTGCAGGACCAACCCTGCCAGGCAGGCTCAGAATCTTTGAGGGGAAATGCTGCTCTATGTCTCTGACCGCATTTTGGCTGCATACAGACCGCTTACAGCTGGCCCATAAAACAGTTAGGGACTTCTCCCTAGTATCTGGGTCATTCAGGTGGGTGTCTACGGTATAGGGTTGTGGACCGTTCCATCAATATAGGACAATAAATACATTAAATGTATAATTTATTTTAAAACACTGTTCCATCATGATAGGCCAAGAAATAAACAAATAAGACATATCATTCATTATAAAAAGTATATCCATCATCTGAACAACATTGAAAGCTCTCTCACTGTCACGCCCTGGCCTTAGTTATCTTTGTATTCTTTATTATTTTGGTTAGGCCAGGGTGTGACATGGGTGATTTATTGTGTTTCGTCTTGTCTTGGGGTTTATTAGATTAATGGGGTTGTGTTCAATTTAGTTGTCTATGTAAGTCTATGGTTGCCGAGAGTGGTTCTCAATCAGAGGCAGGTGTTTATCATTGTCTCTGATTGGGAACCATATTTAGGCAGCCATATTCTTTGGGTATTTTGTGGGTGATTGTTCCTGTCTCTGTGTTAGTTTTCACCGGACAGTTTCGGTCACTTTTGGATTTTCTTTTTTTCTTGTATTGGAAGAGAAGAGTACGAGCGCCATTCTCCTTGCGGAGATGGTGCTAAATACATCTTCACGGTCGATCCCTGGGATTGGGCTGGCTAACACGATTCGTTTTGCTTGGAAGGAAAAGGAGTTGGAGCCGTTAGGACGAGAATCTTTTGGAAGAATTATATTGATGGGGATTCTAAAGCTGACGGTGAAGGACGTGTTTTGTTTCCAAGGCAACTCGTTGGAGGGAGCATACGACGTTGCGCTATATATGGAAGAAAAACATGATGATATCCTTAGAAGGGCAAGAGCAGTGGGAGGTGAGAGGCCGATGTGCCACTATGAAATATCAAGTCTGGCGAAGGATAACTTTAGGGTTGTAACTGTTAACATTTACAACCCTTACGTTAAGGATGAAGAGGTGAGGGCTTTTCTGGGGAGATACATGGATAACGTTTCCTCAGCTAGGCACCTCAAAGACTCCCTTGAGTTTTGGAATGGGAAGAGAGGTTTCCACGCCCTCCTCAGGGAGGACCCAAAGGGACATGGTGGATACCTTCATCCTCCTGCTATGTTCTCCCTTGGGGCTGACAGGGGGACATTGTTTTATGCACGTCAGCCCCCATTTTGCAGGCGCTGTATGGCCTATGGACACATTTTTGCCTCGTGCAGCATGAGAAAATGCAGATTTTGTGGATCTGAGGATCACGAGGCGAGGATTGTGACAAGCCTAAGACATGCCATGGGTGTGGCTCGTCAGCACACCTGTGGGGGGTGCCCGGCCCGTCAGGAGGTCATATGCGTCTGCAGCTGGGGGAGCAGGAGCGGGGGATGGGGGAAGAAGAGGAGGGGAAGGAAACACGCCTCATGACAAGAATACAAGTCCAGAGGGGAAGGCCTCAAGGAAGGAAGAGGAGCAAGAAGTGGCGGATGGAAGAGAGAAGGAAACGGAAGGCACGGGAGTAGGAGAACCAGGAAAAGCGGTGGAAGAAGGCAACCGAGTGGAGGAGAATGAGAGAGAAGAAAGTGAGGGAGGAATGGTAGAGAAGAAGACGGTAGAAGAGCAAGTGGACTGGGGGGAAAGTGACATGGTGGAAGAGATGAGGGGTATGGTGGAGGAGCTGGCGGGGGGAGGGGTGGTATCTCTCCACTGCCGCCATCACCAAAGAAGAGAATGAAGAGGAGGGTGCGATTGGCCGACAGTGAGGGGGAGGGGATGGCCAAGAGAGTGATGGGGGTGGGAGAAACCTCTGGGTTGCTGCTGGTTTCCCAAGACTCTCAACTTCATTTGGGTGGGGACACACCTAACAAGACTCAGGACTGGATACAGGAGGAGGTGGGGAGTTTTTGTTTGGGGACTCAGCTTCCCCAATTTTTTTTCCAAACCAGCTGCAACACTGGGGAGGGGGAGGATTGTGGGGGTAGACCCAGGGTGCAGGGCACCCCGAAGCCAAACACTATTCCTGCATCCTGGGATGGTGTGATGGAGGAAGAGGGGGGATGTCGGGATTACAGATGGTGTTCTCACCGGTAGATATGGAGCAGGGGAGCATCGGGTGAGTCTCCTGTTTTTTTTTTCTGTCTGAGTTTAGAATTTGAGTGTATTACATGTTTTTTTTTTCATGGAGTCTAATTTTACTTTTGTTAGTTTAAATGTAAGGGGTTTAAGAGATATTGTTAAGAGGAGGGTGGTTTTTAGTTATTTGGAGGGTGTGGGTTTTGATTTTTGTTTTTACAGGAGGTTCACCTGAGGGATGGAGGGGATGTTAGTAGATTTAAAAGGGAGAGTCGGTTTGGGGTGTAGGGGGGGTGCACTCATCGGGGGTAGGGATTTTGTGTGGGCACAGGGAGGTAAAAGTGGAGGATTCCTTTGTGGTAATGCAGGGGAGGGTTATAGGGGTGGATGTCATGATAAGGGATTGTAAATTTAGATTAGTGGTGGTGTATGGGCCACAGGTGGTGGCAGACAGGAAGGAGATGGTGGACTGTCTGACGCCCCTGTGTGTTACAAATAGGAAATGAGTGATAGGGGGGGATTTTAATACAGATTTAGGAAGAGGGGGGGATAACAGTGCAGGCGCCATTGCTAGGCTAATGGCTTGCCATGGTCTGGTAGATGGTGGTATGCACACTACTCCGAAAATGGAAGGTCCTACATGGCGTAACTCCAGGGGGGTTGAGCGGAGGCTCGATTATATTTTTGTACCCAGGTCTTTGGGAAAGTTGTCTGGGCGGCTGTTGCCTGTTTTCTTTTCAGATCACGACGGGTGCTCCTGCAGGTGGGGTCGTCGGTCTGCCTCTTTGGTAAGGGGTACTGGAAGCTAGATCGGGATGTGCTGGAGGAGCAGGCTTTTGTTGACGGGTTTTATGTTTTCTTTAGGAGGCTTGAGGGTCTCCGGTCCATGTGCGAGGGGTGTTAGAGTGGTGGGAATTAGTTAAGGTGAGGATTAGGGCTTTTATAATAGGGTATTGCAAGAGGAAAAAAAAGGGAGGAGAGGAGGGAGGTGGATCGTATCCAAAGGTTAATTGAACTCGAATACGAGGCAGGCAACCTCGGCGGGTCGTTTGACTGGGAGAGATCCTCAACCCTAAAGGCGCAGCTCAGGGAGTTGCAGGAGCGGAAGGCTCGAGCTTTCCTGGAGCGTGCGCATAGCGGCTTTCTAGAACATAATGAGACTTGTTCTGCTATGTTCTTTAAGTTGGTTAGGGCAAGACAGAGTAGGAAGGTAATGCATGGTGTTAGGGAAGAAAATGGTAGTATAGTTAGAGAACCAGAGGATATGGTCAGGGTGACAACTGATCATTTCCAAGGTTTATTTAAGGAAAGGGAAGTAGATGTAGAGCAGGGAAATGTGTTTTTAGAACACTTGTCCAGGCGGTTGCCGGAGGACATTAGAGAAGTGATGGAGGCCCAGATCTCACTAGAAGAGGTTGAGAGCGCTCTTAGGAGGATGGGAAAAGGGAAGGTGCCTGGGATGGATGGGCTGCCGGCTGAGTTTTATCTCAAGTTTTGGGGTATACTTGGACCAGTGGTCCTCGAAGTCTTGAAGGCCATCCTTGAGACGGGGGTCCCAGGGGGGATCAATGGCTGTTGGTGTGCTGTCACTTTTATATAAGAAGGGGGAAGTAACTGACCTTGGCAACTGGCGGCCATTGACCATGCTGTGTGTAGATTACAAGCTACTTGCAAAGGTTTTAGCAGACCGGTTGCGCACAGCCCTTCCCTACGTCGTTCATGAGGATCAGACGTGCGGGGTAGAGGGCCGCTCTATTAGATGGAACCTACAGTTAATCAGGGACTCCATCGCTTGGGTTGAAGATAGAGGACTGCCTTTTATGGTAGCAGCGATAGATCAGGCGAAAGCCTTTGATCGCGTGAATAGATCCTTTTTATTCAGAGTGTTAGGTCGATTAGGATTTGGGGAGAAGTTTATAGGATGGATTCGTACATTATATGTCGGAGCGGGGTGCCGAGTTAGTGTAAATAGTCACTTGGGTGACGTTTTTGACCTCTCGTCTGGGGTCAGGCAGGGGTGCCCACTCTCGGCTCTCCTCTTCGTTCTGTACATGGAGCCTCTGGGGGCTGCCATTAGGGCAGACACAGGGGTGGAAGGTCTGCTGATCCCTGGAAGTGGTGGACTGCGTGTTAAGATGACGCAGTACGCCGACGACACTTCCTTGTTGTTGTGCAAGGACTCGTGCCTGACAAGGTCCCTTGCCATCTTTGGGGATTTCACTCGAGCGTCGGGAGCAGTTCTGAACCATGCAAAGTCTTCCGTCAAGTTTTTCGGAAGATGGAGAACGGATGTGCCTGGGGGGTTATCTCTCTGTGAGGGGGCCCTGAGGATTCTCGGGGTCCATTTTGAGACCTCCGGCTCTGCGACGCTAAACTGGAACATGCGTATTGCAGTGGTACAGAGGAAGCTAGCAATGTGGAAAGCTAGGTATTTGTCTTTTATGGGCAAAGTCCTGGTCCTAAAGGTGGATGTGTTGCCGTCGCTTTTGTATTTGGCATACATCTACCCATTGCCGGCTTGTCTGCGAAGGCCTCTAGTGAAGCTTGTGTTTCAGTTTATGTGGAGTGGCAGGTATGAGTGGGTCGCCAGGGCACGCATGATCTGTCCCATCGGGGAGGGAGGTAGGGGGGTACCACATTTCCCTCCTCAAGCTGGACACAATTTTTGTTTCTTTCTTGTTAACAGAGCTTGCTCAGCCAGTGATACACCCGTCCGGTTACCTCCTGCGGGTGTTTTTCTCGTATCAGGCGAGAAGCATAATGGTGTGGTCTAACACGGGTCCTCGGGCGGAACAGCTGCCGTGGCACTTTGGTAATGTGGCTGCGTGCGCACCCTGAGGTTGAAGTTGCCCGAGTAGGTTTAGATCATAGGCACCTGTACGAGGAGGTCAGAAAGGCAGAGAGTCGGGTGCCTGTAGTAGGCATCTCGGAAGCGGTCTGGGAGGGAGTGCAGGTGCGGGGTCTGGACAACAGGCTCAAGGACCTGAATTGGTTGAGCCTTCATAAGTGTTTGCCGGTACGTTCCATCTTGTACCGGTTTAGTTTAGTGCAATCCCCCACCTGTCCAAGATCCTCTTGTGGCAGGGAGGAGACTGTGCGTCATGTCTTTTGGGACTGTGCCTTTGCCGGAGTAGTATGGGCTAGGGCACGGGTGTTGTTAGGTTTGGTAAAGGGGGATTTTGTATTGACGTGGGCCAGGTTAGAGAGGGGTGTAGGGAGAGTGAGAGGGACGGATAGGGACAGGTTTCTGCTCTGGCTTCTCATGAGTCTCTTTAAACGGGGGCTGTGGGAAGCAAGGCTGAACATGGAGAAGACAGGGAGAGATTGGGGGTGGAAGGGATAGTGAGGAGAGTGGAAGGAGATTTGAGGGGGAGGATGAAGAGGGAGGAGAGGAAGTGGGGGCAGCATGCTGCTCGGGAGAGGTGGAAGGGGGGTTTAGGGCTGGGTGTCATTTAGATTTGTAAGAGGATAGATTAGGGACGGGAGATAGGGAAAGGTGTTTTGTAGGGTGACGGGGAGGGAAGATGCTCCCCTGAGGTTTTGTTTGGGGTTTATGTTTAGTTTAATTTAATTAGTTTAATTAAAAATATCATTATTTGTGTATGTATGTAAATTATGATTTGTAAAGAACGAATGGTATTAAAGATAATAAATTATTTTTTATTTATAAAAAATAAAAAAAAGTTAGGACTGTTACGGTTTTCACGTTTATTGTTTTGTAGTTTGTTCATGGTTGAGTTTTCTTATTAAAGAACCATGGACTATAACCTCGCTGCGTTTGGTCCGCCTCTCCTTCCCAGGAAGAAAGCCGTGACACTCACACCCCCGCTCACAGCAATACATTGGTTCTGGGATATGCAACCATTTCCTTTCTCACTCAACGTCACTTTCCCAAACATAAAAAAACACACCACACCACTCACACATACTGTGCCTTCTGGTTACTGAGCTTTTATCTTCACCATGTTGAGATATTGGAACACAAAAGCACTTAGTTATATTTGAAGATATGTAGAAAAGCTACATGTTTTATTGTATTATTACAATCCATAACCAGGCTAGAATTATGTTTCATTATTTTCCTCGTCTATAAGAACTTTGTAATTTTTAAAATAGCCATGGAGTAGTCTTTGACTCTGAACAACTGGTTATCAACATATATATTATTGGCGACAAGAGCGACTCGTTTCCCTTTTTAATCTATTTTCCTTAAATTGGATACAGCACTTTACGCTGTTCTGCAATTTCCTTCAGGAACTGGTAATTCATGACAATTTTAGTCCCAGCAAGTCTTTTACCCAGGCTTTTAACCATTATTTTATCTTTAAATGAAGCTAATTTGGCAACGATTAGGCGGTCATACCTCTGCCCGAAGCGGTGTACACGTTCCAGTTGGATTTTGTCGATGGCTTCGCGTGGAATCTGAAGCGCTGTAAGGAGGAACTCCAAAGTGGTGTATATATACACTTGTAATGGTGAGAACATGTTTTTTTTGTCTGAATTACAGCTGTAATGACCCTTTGGGAAGAATTAAACTTGGTTAAAGCTTCTCTAGTGTCTGTGAGTTATTTACTCTGGACAATTAGAACCTAACAGGTTAAATAAGGGGTACTTAATGTAACCCTTAGATAACTGTAACACACACACACCTCACCTTTCCCAGGATTCTCCTGCTCACTAGCTCTACCTCCCGGTCTTTTAACCTCAGAGTATGTGACATCCTCTTCACGTTCGGCTACTCCTATGGTTACAGAGAGAGAGATGAAGAAAGATGGTTCCTTTTTTAAACTTATTTTATATTGCACCCCATGCGTGGTTATATTGTTTCCCTAAAACCAACCTCCTGGTGATTACCACCTATTAGAATTGTACCATTCTAGTTCCTCTCTAAGAATCCACTATCTCAACATTCTATTAGAAAAGCCCACTCTAAAATGTGAAGTTTTGTCACCCAACACAATGCCACAGATTTGTTTTGTGGGAGCATGCAATTGAGATTCTGAATGCAGGAATGACACCAGAGCTGTTGCCAGAGAATTCAATGTTTTAGAATTTTGCAACTGGAATCACAACCGCAGACCATGTGTATGGCGTTGTGTGGGCAAGCAGTTTGCTGATGTCAACATTAAGAACTGTCACACCCTGACCATAGTTTGCTTTGTATGTTTCTATGTTTTGGTTGGTCAGGGTGTGATCTGAGCGGGCATTCTATGTTGGATGTCTAGTTTGTCTGTTTCTGTGTTTGGCCTGATATGGTTCTCAATCAGAGGCAGGTGTTAGTCATCTCTGATTGGGAACCATATTTAGGTAGCCTGTTTTGTCATTGTGGGTGATTGTCTATGTTAGTTGCTTGTGTCAGCACAGTTCTCATTATAGCTTCACGGTCGTTATTCGTTTATTGTTTTGTAGAGTTTGTTCAAGTGTTCTGTTTATTAAATTCACAATGAACACATACCACGCTGCGCTTTGGTCTCCTCACTACGACGATCATGACAAGAACAGAGTGCCCTGTGTTGGTGGAGGAGTTATGGTATGAGCAGGATTAAGCTACGGGCAATGAACACAATTACATTTTATCGATTAGTCATTTGAATCTACAAAAATACCGTAACAAGATCCTGAGGCCCATTTGTATTTAGGTATCTGTGACAAAAAGATGCGTATCTGCATTCCCAGTCATGTGAAATCCATAGAGTCGAGCCTAATGAATTTATTTCAATTGACTGATTTCCTCATTAACTGTAACTCAGTACTCTTAAATTGTTGCATGTTGTGTTTATATGTTCAGTATAGTTCCTCACAATTTACTATTTCAACATTCTATTAGAAAGATACCATTCTCATTCCTCTCTCAATCAACTCTCATTCTATTTGAAAGATACCGTTCTCATTCCTCTCTCTCAATCAACTCAACATTCTATTAGAAAGATACCATTCTCGTTCCTCTCTCACAATCCGCCATCTCAGTATTTGTCACGATCGATCGTTATAATGATTGGACCAAGGCGCAGCGTGCATAGAATTCCACATGTTTAATAAAGAATAAACTCACCAAACAAAACAGAAAAACTAAATGTGACATTCTGGGTTGCTCACAGACAGCTACACAAAAACATAGTCAAGATCCCACAAAGGGGAAATGGCTGCCTAAATATGATCCCCAATCAGAGACAACGATAAACAGCTGCCTCTGATTGGGAATCCTACCAGGCCAACATAGATATATAATTACCTAGATGACCCACCCTAGTCACACCCCGACCTTACCAACATAGAGAAAAACAGGCTTTCTATGGTCAGGGCGTGACAATATTATTTTAGAAATATACCATTCTAGTACCTCTCTTACACTCCACTATCTCCGCATTATTTCCTTTGAGCTCTACTACAGTCCCTTGACTGGAAGGTCCAACATGCAAATCACTTTAACTGTTAGGGTCACTAACCAAAATCTACAATATCTGATATTCTAATTCAAAATATCTGAAGAAAAGCTGACATATTGTTATGAGAAATTAGGAAGCACTTTTGGACATAAACAGAATGTAACAGGTTGATGCTGTCTGTATATCTGGCTGTCTGTCTGCCTGTCTGTCTGTCTATAAGATGGTTGACAGCGTGAAATCCAACAGATACGTCAAGAGTGTGACGAGTAACAACTCATTTAGATGGAACTGTCATATTCTCATGCTCTGTATAATGCATCTATTCCTGTACATATAATTCAAAATAGGATTCTCTGTGGAGAACCATTGTTGAGGCCGTGTGGAATGTATTCAAAAGGACATGAACGTGTCTGAGAGTCATAAATAAAGCACAAACATTGCACTATATATAACTATGCTATAGTACATTCTAAAAGAGTGCCCAGTGACTCATACACTACCACATGTTAAACATAAAGTACTAATTCATATTAATAAGTACAATTACAAATACACTTCAGAAAAGTTCATGTTGATCCCAACCAAAATACTGTCTTCTTTTCCCTATAGCCCCTGGGTTTACACAGTTAATGTTCATGACACAACCATACAGTAAATCATCATCACTATAATTATAACCAGTTAACAACAGTCTATACAGCCTTCTTCTGTTACTAACTCCTTGTTGAATTATGACATCTCCACCCTCGCCCCCCAATGTGATGAAATGTTGAAAACTAATAAAGCGATGTAAATGAGAGAGAACTCACCATTAGAAACTTCACTTTCTCTTCCAGTATCTTGGTTCTGATGCCGAGTGAATGTAACATCGGAGTAGATGATTTCACCAGACATCATCACAGCTCTAAGTTCCCTTTCAGAGTGGGGACCAGAAGAGGAAGAAAGCCCTCATCACACACACTCACTCATTTAAATCCCACAAACACTCACACACTCAACCACACACACACTGGCAGTACACAAACACAACTGTTATGGAATACATAGGATGTTATGCAAATAACATTCAGACACACACAAACATGTACGCACGAATGCCCGCACACACACTCACACGTCCCAGGAGAATGATGAGGAACTGCAGTGGGGTAGGGAGGTGCAGTAAAAACTCATATTCAGTTCCTATTTACAGCTGGGCTTCATTTGAAGTTGTGGTAAACTAGAAAGTCATTTGAATATGTTGTAAACTAGCAACCCTGTCATTGATCTGTATTACTGATATCATTTCTAAAAGCAGTACGAAGACAGTTGGCTTGTCATCGTCATTCAAACATGGCCTGTAGAATTTACTGTAGGTAGGATTCAAGCTATCTGTAATTATATAGCGATATAACATTTTCTTTGTCAGTTAAGTATCATTCATGATAGATGGTTAAAGAGAGCCAGCAGATAATACATTATTTATATAATCTTAATATAACATAGAACATCAGATATCATCAAATGATGTGTTATAATAATAATTTCATAAAGACATCTCCTGTCAATTTGACTATTTTTGAGGGCTCTCTAGGAGCTCGATACTGACAGCTGTGAAAGCAACTGATGTTTTCTGTAAATCTATTTGTATAACTGGTGACAGTGACACTATTGTCATATTAACATAATGTCTCTGCAGCCTGTTGTCCAAGGCAGGTAAATGACCGCCGTCACCACTACTACTACTACCACCGCCGCCACCACTACTACTACTACTGCTACCACCACCACCACTACGACTACTGCTACCACCACCACCACCACCACCACCACTGCCGCCGCCACTACAGCTACTACTACTACTGCTACCACCAACACCGCCGTTGCCACCACCACCACCACTGCCGCCGCCACTACTACTACTACCACCGCCGCCGCCACTAGTACTACTACTGCTACCACCACCACCGCCGTTGCCACCACCACCACCACTACTACTGCTACCACCACCACCACTACTACTGCTAACACCACCACCACCACCGCCATCGCCACCACTACTACTACCACCACCACCAACACCACCACTGCCGTCGCCACCACTACTACTACTACTGCTACCACCACCACTACCACTGCCGTCACCACCACCACTACTACTACCACCACCAACACCACCACTACTACTACTACCAACACCACCACTGCCGTCGCCACCACTAATACTACTATTTCTACCAACACCACCACCACTGCCGTCGCCACCACTAGTGCTACTACTAACACCACCACCACTGCCGTCGCCACCACTACTACTACTATTACTGCTACCACTACCACCACCACCACCGCCGTCGCCACCACTACTACTACTACTACCACCCCCACCACCACCACCGCCGTCGCCACCACTACTACCACTACTACTACTACCACCACCACCACTACCGCCACCACTAATACTACCACTACTACTGCTACCACCACCACACCACTGCCGTCGCCACCACTACTACTACTACTATTGCCACCACCACCACCACCGCCGTCGCCACCACTACTACTACTACCACCACTCCACCGCCGTCGCCACCACTACTACTACCACCACCACCACCACCGTCGCCACCATTACTACTACTACTACTACTGCTACTACCACCACCACCACCACTGCCGCCGCCACTACTACTACTACCACCACCACTGCTGCCACCACTACTACTACTACTACTGCTGCTACCACCACCACCACCACCACTACTGTTATCACCACCACCACCACCACTGCCGCCACCACCACTACTACTACTACTACCACCACCACCACCACCACCGCCGTCGCCACCACTACTACTACTACCACCACCGCCGCCACCACTACGACTACTACTACTACCACCACCACCACTGCCGCCGCCGTCGCCACCACCACTACTCCGACTATTACTACTACTACTACTGCTACCACCACCACCACCACTACTCCGACTATTACTACTACTACTACTGCTACCACCACCACCACCACCACCACTACTACTACTACAACCACCACCGTCGCCACCACTGCTACTACTACTGCTACCACCACCACCACCACCACTACTACTGCTGCCACCACCACCGTCACCACCACTACTACTACTACTACTAATACTGCTACCACCACCACCACCATCGTCGCCACCACTACTACTACTACTACTGCTACCACCACCACCACCACCATCGCCACCACTACTACTACTACTACTACTGCTACCACCACCACCACCACCACGACTACTGCTACCACCACCACCACCGTCGCCACCACTACTACTAATACTGCTACCACCACCACCACCACCGTCGCCACCACTACTACTACTACTACTACTGCTACCACCACCACCAACCACCACCACCACCGTCGCCACCACTACTACTACTACTACTACTGCTACCAACACCACTACTACTGCTTCCACCACCACCACCACCACCGTCGCCACCACTACTACTACTACTACTACTACTGCTACCACCACCAACACCACTACTACTACTACTACTACTACTGCTACCACCACCACCACCACTGCCGCCGCCGTCGCCACCACCACTACTCCGACTATTACTATCACTACTACTACTACTACTACTACTACTACTACTACTACTACTACTACCACCACCGTCGCCACCACTACTACTACTACTACTACTACCACCACCGCCGTCGCCACCATTTACATTTACATTTACATTTAAGTCATTTGGCAGACGCTCTTATCCAGAGCGACTTACAAATTGGTGAATTCACCTTATGACATCCAGTGGAACAGCCACTTTACAATAGTGCATCTAAATCATTTAAGGGGGGTGAGAAGGATTACTTTATCCTATCCTAGGTATTCTTTAAAGAGGTGGGGTTTCAGGTGTCTCCGGAAGGTGGTGATTGACTCCGCTGTCCTGGCGTCGTGAGAGAGTTTGTTCCACCATTGAGGGGCCAGAGCAGCGAACAGTTTTGACTGGACTGAGCGGGAACTGTACTTCCTCAGTGGTAGGGAGGCGAGCAGGCCAGAGGTGGATGAACGCAGTGCCCTTGTTTGGGTGTAGGGCCTGATCAGAGCCTGGAGGTACTGCGGTGCCGTTCCCCTCACAGCTCCGTAGGCAAGCACCATGGTCTTGTAGCGCATGCGAGCTTCAACTGGAAGCCAGTGGAGAGAGCGGAGGAGCGGGGTGACGTGAGAGAACTTGGGAAGGTTGAACACCAGACGGGCTGCGGCGTTCTGGATGAGTTGTAGGGGTTTAATGGCACAGGCAGGGAGCCCAGCCAACAGCGAGTTGCAGTAATCCAGACGGGAGATGACAAGTGCCTGGATTAGGACCTGCGCCGCTTCCTGTGTGAGGCAGGGTCGTACTCTGCGGATGTTGTAGAGCATGAACCTACAGGAACGGGCCACCGCCATGATGTTGGTTGAGAACGACAGGGTGTTGTCCAGGATCACGCCAAGGTTCTTAGCGCTCTGGGAGGAGGACACAATGGAGTTGTCAACCGTGATGGCGAGATCATGGAACGGGCAGTCCTTCCCCCGGGAGGAAGAGCAGCTCCGTCTTGCCGAGGTTCAGCTTGAGGTGGTGATCCGTCATCCACACTGATATGTCTGCCAGACATGCAGAGATGCGATTCGCCACCTGGTCATCAGAAGGGGGAAAGGAGAAGATTAATTGTGTGTCGTCTGCATAGCAATGATAGGAGAGACCATGTGAGGTTATGACAGAGCCAAGTGACTTGGTGTATAGCGAGAATAGGGGAGGGCCTAGAACAGAGCCCTGGGGGACACCAGTGGTGAGAGCGCGTGGTGAGGAGACAGATTCTCGCCACGCCACCTGGTAGGAGCGACCTGTCAGGTAGGACGCAATCCAAGCGTGGGCCGCGCCGGAGATGCCCAACTCGGAGAGGGTGGAGAGGAGGATCTGATGGTTCACAGTATCGAAGGCAGCCGATAGGTCTAGAAGGATGAGAGCAGAGGAGAGAGAGTTAGCTTTAGCAGTGCGGAGCGCCTCCGTGATACAGAGAAGAGCAGTCCAGTTGAATGACTAGTCTTGAAACCTGACTGATTTGGATCAAGAAGGTCATTCTGAGAGAGATAGCGGGAGAGCTGGCCAAGGACGGCACGTTCAAGAGTTTTGGAGAGAAAAGAAAGAAGGGATACTGGTCTGTAGTTGTTGACATCGGAGGGATCGAGTGTAGGTTTTTTCAGAAGGGGTGCAACTCTCGCTTCTCTTGAAGACGGAAGGGACGTAGCCAGCGGTCAGGGATGAGTTGATGAGCGAGGTGAGGTAAGGGAGAAGGTCTCCGGAAATGGTCTGGAGAAGAGAGGAGGGGATAGGGTCAAGCGGGCAGGTTGTTGGGCGGCCGGCCGTCACAAGAAGCGAGATTTCATCTGGAGAGAGAGGGGAGAAAGAGGTCAGAGCACAGGGTAGGGCAGTGTGAGCAGAACTAGCGGTGTCGTTTGACTTAGCAAACGAGGATCGGATGTCGTCGACCTTCTTTTCAAAATGGTTGACGAAGTCATCTGCAGAGAGGGAGGAGGGGGGGGAGGGGGAGGAGGATTCAGGAGGGAGGAGAAGGTGGCAAAGAGCTTCCTAGGGTTAGAGGCAGATGCTTGGAATTTAGAGTGGTAGAAAGTGGCTTTAGCAGCAGAGACAGAGGAGGAAAATGTAGAGAGGAAGGAGTGAAAGGATGCCAGGTCCGCAGGGAGGCGAGTTTTCCTCCATTTCCGCTCGGCTGCCCGGAGCCCTGTTCTGTGAGCTCGCAATGAGTCGTCGAGCCACGGAGCGGGAGGGGAGGACCGAGCCGGCCTGGAGGATAGGGGACATAGAGAGTCAAAGGATGCAGAAAGGGAAGAGAGGAGGGTTGAGGAGGCAGAATCAGGAGATAGGTTGGAGAAGGTTTGAGCAGAGGGAAGAGATGATAGGATGGAAGAGGAGAGAGTAGCGGGGGAGAGAGAGCGAAGGTTGGGACGGCGCGGTACCATCCGAGTAGGGGCAGTGTGGGAAGTGTTGGATGAGAGCGAGAGGGAAAAGGATACAAGGTAGTGGTCGGAGACTTGGAGGGGAGTTGCAATGAGGTTAGTGGAAGAACAGCATCTAGTAAAGATGAGGTCGAGCGTATTGCCTGCCTTGTGAGTACGGGGGGAAGGTGAGAGGGTGAGGTCAAAAGAGGAGAGGAGTGGAAAGAAGGAGGCAGAGAGGAATGAGTCAAAGGTAGACGTGGGGAGGTTAAAGTCGCCCAGGACTGTGAGAGGTGAGCCGTCCTCAGGAAAGGAGCTTATCAAGGCATCAAGCTCATTGATGAACCTCCGAGGGAACCTGGAGGGCGATAAATGATAAGGATGTTAAGCTTGAAAGGGCTGGTAACTGTGACAGCATGGAATTCAAAGGAGGCGATAGACAGATGGGTAAGGGGAGAAAGAGAGAATGACCACTTGGGAGAGATGAGGATCCCGGTGCCACCACCCCGCTGACCAGAAGCTCTCGGGGTGTGCGAGAACACGTGGGCGGACGAAGAGAGAGCAGTAGGAGTAGCAGTGTTATCTGTGGTGATCCATGTTTCCGTCAGCGCCAAGAAGTCGAGGGACTGGAGGGAGGCATAGGCTGAGATGAACTCTGCCTTGTTGGCCGCAGATCGGCAGTTCCAGAGGCTACCGGAGACCTGGAACTCCACGTGGGTCGTGCGCGCTGGGACCACCAGATTAGGGTGGCCGCGGCCACGCGGTGTGGAGCGTTTGTATGGTCTGTGCAGAGAGGAGAGAACAGGGATAGATAGACACATAGTTGACAGGCTACAGAAGAGGCTACGCTAATGCAAAGGAGATTGGAATGACAAGTGGACTACACGTCTCGAATGTTCAGAAAGTTAAGCTTACGTAGCAAGAATCTTATTGACTAAAATGATTGAAATGATACAGTACTGCTGGAGTACGCTAGCTGGCAGTGGCTGCGTTGTTGACTTTGTAGGCTAGCTGGCAGTGGCTGCGTTGTTGACACTACACTAGTCAAGTCGTTCCGTTGAGTGTAATAGTTTCTACAGTGCTGCTATTCGGGGGCTAGCTGGCTAGCTAGCAGTGTTGATTACGCCACCACTACTACTACTACTACTACCACCACCACCACCGCCGTCGCCACCACTACTACTACTACTACTACTACCACCACCACCACCACCGCCGTCGCCACCACTACTACTACTACCACCACCACCGTCGCCACCACTACTACTACTACTACTACTACTACTACTACTACTACCAACACCACCACCGTCGCCGTCTCCACCACTACTACTACTACCACCACAACCGCCGCCACCACTACTACTACTACTACTACTGCTACCACCACCACCACCACCACCACTACTACTGCTACCACCACCACCACCACCACTGCCGCCGCCACCACTACTACTACTACTACCACCACCACCACGACCAACGCCGTCGCCACCACTACTACTACTACTTCCACCACCACCGTCGCCACCACTACTACTACTACTACTAATACCACCACCACCGTCGCCACCACTACTACTACTACCACCACTGCCGCCACCACTACTACTACTGCTACTACTACTACTACTACTACTACTACCACCACCACCACCGTCGCCACCACTACTACTACTACCACCACCACCGTCGCCACCACTACTACTACTACCACCACCACCGCCGCCACCACTACTACTACTACTACCACCACCACCACGACCAACGCCGTCGCCACCACTACTACTACTACTTCCACCACCACCGTCGCCACCACTACTACTACTACTACTAATACCACCACCACCGTCGCCACCACTACTACTACTACCACCACTGCCGCCACCACTACTACTACTGCTACTACTACTACTACTACTACTACTACCACCACCACCACCGTCGCCACCACTACTACTACTACCACCACCACCGTCGCCACCACTACTACTACTACCACCACCACCGCCGCCACCACTACTACTACCACTGCTACCACCACCACCACCACTACTACTGCTACCACCACCACCACCACTGCCGCCGCCACCACTACTACTACTACTACCACCACCACCACAGCCGTCGCCACCACTACTACTACTACTACTACCACTACCACCACCACCACCACCGCCGTCGCTACCACTACTACTACTACCACCACCACCACCACCACTACTACTACTACTACTGCTACCACCACCACCACCACCACCGCCGTCGCCACCACTACTACTACTACTACTACTACCACCACCACCACCACCGCCGTCGCCACCACTACTACTACTACCACCACCACCGTCGCCACCACTACTACTACTACTACTACTACTACCGTCGCCGTCGCCACCACTACTACTACTACCACCACAACCGCCGCCACCACTACTACTACTACTACTACTGCTACCACCACCACCACCACTACTACTGCTACCACCACCACCACCACCACTGCCGCCGCCACCACTACTACTACTACTACCACCACCACCACCACCACCAACGCCGTCGCCACCACTGCTACTACTACTACCACCACCACAGTCGCCACCACTACTACTACTACTACTACTACCACCACCACTGCCGCCGCCGTCGCCACCACCACTACTCCGACTATTACTATTACTACTACTACTACTACTACTACTACTACTACTACCATCACCACCACCACTACTCCGACTATTACTATTACTACTACTACTACTGCTACTACTACCACTACTACCATCATGACCTACAATACATTTGACAAACATTCTTATCTCCCACTGTGTTATTCTAGCATGACTCAACAAACAGAGAGATGTGAGTCAGTGCATCAATGTGCTGTTGTCAGATACTGTAACAGATCTCTGTAATGTGTTGCATGGAGTGTCAGGATTTGGCCAGGGTTGTTCCGGTTTTTGGTCACTAGATGCCCCCATTGTGCTTTTTGACCTTTTGCTTTCCCTTGATCCCCATTATTATTTGCACCTGTGCCTCGTTTTCCCCTGATTGTATTTAAACCCTTAGTTTCCCTCAGTTCTTTGCTCTGTGTTTGTATGTTAGCACCCAGCCCTAGTATTCTGTGTACTCTTGTTGATCCCGGTGGACGCTCTTGTGGAATTCTGTTTTTTGTTCTTGTTTATTTATTTTTGAGTATCTTTTGAGGCTTTTTATGCTTTACCTACCACCTTGTGGATTTACCTTTTTGTCTTGGAGGATTACCTTGTGGATTACCTTGTTCTTGTGGAATTCCTTTTGAGGTTGTGGAGTTACATGTTTTCCTGAAGGACTTCACTTTTTACTTTATTAAATACACCGTCTCAAGTACTGCTGTGTCTGCCTCATCTTCTGGGTTCTGCTGACTATTCGTGGCTCAGTTGGTTGAGTGACTGTTTCTCACTCCGGAGACCCGGGTTCGTAACCGGGTCCTGACAGAAACACAGAGCCAAAAATGAACCCAGAGGCAGCCAGTTCCCAGGACCTTGTTGCCATGCTGTCCCACCACCAGGAGACAGTCCAACGCCACGAAACCGCCCTGGTTCAGCAAGAGGCCTTAATTGCTAGACATTCTCATCTTCTGTCGGAGATGCTGACTTCCATAAAGCAGATATCTGATCGACTTACCCCGGCAACAGTTCCCGTCCCAGTACCTCAGATTCACGTACCCATGGCAGTTAATCCCCTGGCTGAACCTCGTCTTCCACCTCCCCAACGGTTCTCAGGTGATCCAAGTGCTTGTAAAGGGTTTCTCACCCAATGTTCTCTCTCCTTCGAGCTGCAACCCTCGTCTTTTCCCACCGACCGGTCTAAGATCGCATATATCATCACCCTGCTGTCGGAAAAAGCCCTGGCCTGGGCTACTGCTGTGTGGGATGCCCATAGTTCCTGCTGTGCCAGCTACTCTGCCTTTGCTGAGGAATTCAAACGAGTGTTTCAAGGCCCAAGCAGTGGTCCTGACTCAGCCAAACAGCTCCTGACTCTCCACCAAGGTCGGCGCAGCGTGACGGACTATGCCATCCAGTTCCGCACGGTGGCAGCAGCGAGTGGCTGGAACAACGAGGCGCTCACGGTGTGCTTTCTGAAAGGCCTTTCTGACACTATCCAAGATGAACTGGCCACTCGGGAACCACCGGACAATCTCGAGTCCCTGATCAAGTTGGCCTCACGCATTGACCAGCGTCTGAGAGAGAGAGAACTCAACCGTAGACCTCTAGCCCCTATCAGTCCCAGCTCCGAGTCCCCACCTTTATCCTCGCTTGCTCCACCGGAACCCATGCAGATTGGACGCATCTCCCAGGCTGAGAGAGACCGCCGGATGAGGGAGCGACGCTGTCTATATTGCGGCAAACCGGGCCATTTCCGTTCCACGTGTCCCGGGCTCCAGGGAAACGCTCTGTCCCGTACAGACCGGGGGGAACTGTAACGGAAACAACCTCCTCCCATCCGTCCAACTCCCGTCTGCTCATTCCAGTCACCCTTTGCTGGGACAACCACAAGCTTCACCTTCAAGCCTTGGTAGACTCTGGAGCCGCAGGTAACTTCATGGATGGTGTCTGGGCGAAGGAGAATGGCGTTCCCTCTGAACCTCTAAGTGACCCCATGAGGGTTACTACATTGGATGGAAGCCCTTTGGGATCTGGACTTGTCACTCATGTCACTACCTCCTTGCGACTTTCAGTTTCACAACACCAGGAATTGATGAACTTCCATTTGATCTCCTGTTCCGAGTTCCCTCTCGTCCTTGGATACCCCTGGCTTCACAGCCATAACCCTCACATCGACTGGTCTGTGGGCACTATCAAGCAGTGGGGTCCTACGTGCCAAGCTACTTGTATTTTCCCGAATTCCCGAGTTCTACTCCCGAGTCTTTAGAATCCATCGACCTGACCCGAGTTCCCGAGTGTTACCATGACCTCAAACTGGTGTTTAGCAAACAGAGGGCCACCATGCTACCACCCCATAGACCTTATGATTGCCCCATCGACCTGTTTCCGGGCACTTGCCCCCCCAGGGGTCGGATCTTTTCCCTATCTCCACCCGAACGAGCTGCTATGGATACCTACATCAAGGACGCTCTGAAAGCAGGCCTCATGCGTCCATCCACCTCCCCGGCGGGAGCAGGGTTTTTCTCTGTGGCCAAGAAAGACGGTGGATTACGTCCCTGCATCGACTACCGGGGACTCAATGCCATAACCGTCCGTAACCGTTACCCGCTACCCCTTATGGCCACAGCCTTCGAGCTGCTCCAGGAAGCAGTTGTTTTCACTAAGCTTGACCTGCGGAACGCATACCATCTTGTGCGGATCAGACCTGGTGACGAGTGGAAGACCGCTTTCAACACGCCTACTGGTCACTATGAATACTTGGTGATGCCCTTCGGCCTGACCAACGCCCCAGCGGTGATCCAAGCGCTCATAAACGATGTGCTTAGGGATATGCTTAACATATTTGTTTTCGTTTACTTGGATGACATCCTCATCTTTTCGAGCTCACTTCAAGAACACACAAAGCATGTCAGACAAGTACTCAAACGCCTCCTAGACAGCCATCTGTACGTTAAGCCGGAAAAATGTGAATTCCATTCATCCCGAGTACAATTCCTGGGATTTGTAGTGGAACCCGGTCGAGTCCAAATGGACCCCAGGAAGGTACGGGCGGTAGCGGATTGGCCCACTCCCAAATCCATTAAGGAAGTTCAGCGTTTCCTGGGCTTCACAAACTTTTACCGCAAGTTCATCAAGAACTTCAGCTTGGTGGCAGCCCCTCTCTCAGCTTTAACCAAGGGTGGCAATGCAAGGTTTTTGTGGGGAAGAGAAGCTGAGACGGCCTTCCAAGGACTCAAGCAGCGCGTCCTCTCTGCTCCCATCCTGATACTACGACTACGGATGAACCGTTTGTGGTGGAGGTAGACGCATCAGAGGTTGGTGTTGGAGCTGTCCTGTCTCAGAGGGGTGAAGACAAGAAGCTTCATCTGTGCGCTTTCTTCTCACACCGGCTTACCCCGGCTGAGAGGAACTACGATGTGGGGGATTGTGAACTCCTAGCGGTTAAGATGGCATTGAAGGAATGGAGACACTGGCTCGAGGGGGCTTCTCACCCGTTTCAAGTGCTTACGGACCACAAAAATCTGGAGTATATCCAGCAGGCGAAGCAGTTGAACTCTAGACAAGCTAGATGGTCTCTCTTCTTCAGTCGATTCCAGTTTATCCTCACCTATCGGCCCGGGTCGAAGAATCTCAAACCGGATGCCCTGTCCCGAGTCTACGCTCCTGCCATTCGAGATGACACGGACATGCCTGTCCTTCCTGCTGCTAAGATCGTCGCTCCGATCTCGTGGCAAGTTGAGGATACCGTGAGACGAGCTCAAGCTATCGAACCGGACCCGAAAGGAGGTCCTGCCAATCGGTTGTTTGTCCCCAAGGCAGTGAGGACTCAGGTCCTTCTGTGGGGGCACTCCTCTCGCCTCACCTGTCACCCGGGCGTAGGTCGCACCTTGGAGTTCATCCAGCGTAAGTTCTGGTGGCCTACCATAAGAGATGACGTTGCCACTTTCGTCAATGCCTGCCCCGTGTGCTGCCAGGGCAAATCTTCTCACCTCCTCCCTCAAGGACTCCTTCACCCTTTACCTGTTCCCCACAGACCCTGGTCCCATATCTCATTGGACTTTATTACTGGCCTTCCTCCATCCCATGGCAATACTACTATCCTAGTCATAATCGACAGGTTTTCAAAGGCGGCCAGGTTCGTCCCTCTGACTAAGTTACCTTCTGCCAAGGAAACGGCTGAGTTGGTAATTAATCATGTGTTTCGAGTCTTCGGCATTCCTCAAGATATGGTTTCTGACAGAGGTCCCCAGTTCGCCTCAAGGTTTTGGAAGGCCTTCTGCCAACTCATGGGAGCTTCTGCCAGTCTATCTTCAGGGTACCATCCGGAGTCCAACGGCCAAACAGAGAGGATGAATCAAGAGCTGGAAACCACCCTCCGATGTATGACTCGTAACAACCCGTCCACATGGTCGTCCTTTATTGTTTGGGCCGAATACGCGCACAACACCTTGCGCTCCTCCTCCACTGGTATGTCCCCGCACGAGTGTCAGTTTGGCTATGCCCCTCCATTGTTCCCGGACCAGGAGGCAGAAGTCAGAGTGCCTTCAGCCTTGAAGTTCGTCAGACGCTGTCGGCTTATGTGGAGGAAGACCCGTCTTAATCTTATGCGTTCCTCACAGAGGTACCAACAACAAGCCAACAGACGTCGCCGTCCCGGGCCTACCCTGTGCCACGGCCAGAGAGTCTGGCTCTCCACAAGAGACTTACCACTACGGGTGGAGTCTCGCAAGCTGTCCCAAAGATACATCGGTCCCTTTAAGGTTGCCAGGAGAGTTAACCCAGTTTCTTATCGCCTACACTTACCCAGATCCCTTAAGATTTATCCCACGTTTCACATTTCCTTATTAAAACCTGTTGTTTTTTCTCCCCTTGTCCCGGCAGACAGACCTCCCCCTCCGCCTTGTGTCATTGGAGGCCAGCCGGCTTATACCGTCCATCGGATACTGGATTCCCACCGGGTGCAGCGGTCCTGGCAGTATCTGGTGGACTGGGAAGGCTACGGTCCCGAGGAGCGCTCCTGGGTTCCTGCCAAAGACATACTGGACCCTGACCTCATTCGTCAGTTCAGGGCCCTCCACCCCGAGAGAGCTGGTAGGAACGTCAGGAGCCGTTCCTAGGGGGGGGATTCTGTCAGGATTTGGCCAGGGTTGTTCCGGTTTTTGGTCACTAGATGCCCCCATTGTGCTTTTTGACCTTTTGCTTTCCCTTGATCCCCATTATTATTTGCACCTGTGCCTCGTTTTTCCCCTGATTGTATTTAAACCCTTAGTTTCCCTCAGTTCTTTGCTCTGTGTTTGTATGTTAGCACCCAGCCCTAGTATTCTGTGTACTCTTGTTGATCCCGGTGGACGCTCTTGTGGAATTCTGTTTTTTGTTCTTGTTTATTTATTTTTGAGTATCTTTTGAGGCTTTTTATGCTTTACCTACCACCTTGTGGATTTACCTTTTTGTCTTGGAGGATTACCTTGTGGATTACCTTGTTCTTGTGGAATTCCTTTTGAGGTTGTGGAGTTACATGTTTTCCTGAAGGACTTCACTTTTTACTTTATTAAATACACCGTCTCAAGTACTGCTGTGTCTGCCTCATCTTCTGGGTTCTGCTGACTATTCGTGGCTCAGTTGGTTAAGTGACTGTTTCTCACTCCGGAGACCCTGGTTCGTAACCGGGTCCTGACATGGATAAGACATGTTGAGCTCTAGAACCTTCTTACTGAATAGTGTTTATTCTCAAAAGTTCAGGGATGTCATGTGTCCTACTTACCTTAGTACACTCGTAACAACCTAATCATTACAAAATTTCTATTTGATCAAACAAGCCACAAGTAGCAAATAAGCCATTAAATTATTTATTTGACCAAATTCGCCACTCTCTTATTGACCCCCATACAAAAACTCTTCTCTTGGTAAGCGAAAAACACTGAAAACACCACATGATGGAGAAGACCAATTTTTGGGCCAGTTATCTGTCTCGTTTCAACTCTTCCTCTCTGGTTTGTCTCAGTCTTGCCCTCTTCATGTAGAGAGGACAGGTTAATCCTGATACAGAGGCTTTTCCTTTTGGGCTGTTGCCTGTGTACATTTAGTAAATCTAGGCTACTAACTTGATATTTTGTACTACTGTATATGGCGTCTTTACCTATTCTACATACGTTTGTCAACTTTTTGACCGTTCAAAGCAAAAGTTAAGTCAGTTGTTTGTGTGTGGGGCTTTTTGTGTTTATCAGAGAGATGCCAATGTTCTTTTAGCATACTGTATACTCAGTGGCGTGCCGTGGGCCTGGGGGCTGGGCCTTCAGTGAAGTCCTACACAGTCCCACCCGAAATAATCCACCTCTTATTACCATCATTATGATGCCATGGCTCTAGACACTATACATTTAGACAGAAACGCACTATGAAACCAGGCGTTGCGTCACTTTGAAATTGACATTTTTATTCATAGAATTGCAGGGGAAGAGTACAATACCTTTTCATTGTGCAGCTCCCATTGCCCTGCGCGCTTGTTTGTTGAGCTGTAGATCCACTCGGGTGTCCCCAAAAGTTTTCAAAAGCACCATTGATTGTAAGTGCCTAGCCGTGTCTCGTTGCTGCCTTGGTTAGACAACTCAAGTTTGCAAAGCCAGTGTGGCTCCAAATCTATCACTTGCAAATAATAGTTCCCAGCAGTACAGTTTGCAGTGCTTCTCGGAGCCTATGAGCCATTGATAGCGCTCGTAGTTGGAACTTTGAAAGTTGCGAACAAACCCCTTTCCCGCCTGTGACAGGCTTTGTAGCGTCGGCGTCGGGCGAACTCTCCTGACAATGTCTAACTTTTCTTGAAAAGTTTGTCTTGAGAATGGCGTTATAATTATATCCTTGACCAAATCGATATCTTCTCCTCCTTCCGCCATTGTGGGTTAAAAAAACAGCTTAGTAGTACGCAAATGAATTAGTTTATCAAATTCAGTTTCCTAGTTCTGAGGTTTGCACATACCTGCCCATATAGGACCTGCCTCTCAATATTGGTAATCCAATCAAAAGACGTGCAGGCACTACACCTGCTAGCTGGCTCCTGTGTAACACTGGAGCCAGCCAGCAGGCATACAATAGCCAACTCTAAAGCTGATTGGTTGACACTAAATTTTCATTTCCATTCACTTTAAGCTACAAGCGCCCGCACTGTTGATTCTGAAGGCCTGCGGGCAGATTTTAGACCCCTGGCAACACATGATGGCTGAATATGATTGGATAAAAGATCTAACATAAAGACCAGCCCTCCAAATCTCAACCTGGGGCTGGAAGCAGTGCAACCAAGAGGAAAGCTATGAAATGAAGAGTATAACTCTTACTCTGGAGAATAATTTAATACATATTTGTGGGAAAATATAATTTAAAAAAAACTATATTCTGATGATGTTTAGGCCAGCAGAGAAGGCCTTGCTGGCCCTGACGGCCAACCACTATGTATACTGTAGTTCACATGTCATGTTCATTTCTCCTTTACATTTAATCTATCGCTCTGATCACTACTTTCCTGGGTTATTTCTTTGAACAGTTGACAGACCTACCTTGTTTGTGCTGTAATGCAAGAACATTCACACACAAACCTTCAAATAGCTCCTTAACCAAATGATAAATGTCACGTGCCATGAAGTCAAACCTTTGACACCTTTCCACCTTTCCTAGTGAAGCTACAGATTCTACTGAAAATGTAAACATGACTGGGTATCATAAATTCAATATGATTTTATCCAGAAAACACTTCCCTCAGATTTTTCCTTTAGTTTCATTAGTTCTCTCTTCCACCCACAGAGATATGACAGTGTTGCTGTGTCCACTCCTTTTTCAGAAAGAGGAAGTTGACTCGAGATAAACAGGACATGCTCATTTATTCTGTTTCTCTTTTAAAGCATCTGTAGCTTTCTAATTCTGACAAAAAGCTCCATTTGCGTCACAGCCACAGGAACTGTAGGGGACATTGGACATTAACTTTGGAACGCTATGTTCCAATTGCAACTCTCAACTTGACAGAATGTTATGTAGTAGGTAGTTTTGTGTTAGGCAACACACTCAGGCACAGGCCAAGGGCATGAGACTTGAAACAAACTACCCCAGCTCGCAGTCGGCTCAGTAGGCAAATAGACTAGAGATGCTGCTGACACTGTTTGCGAGATGCCGGACTAAAGACATTTTTTAAACCATCCCTCGACTCCGACCATGTCTACAGACATCCACCAAACAAACAAAAACAGTCTCTCAGAGAATGATCGAGAGCACAACTGGTAAATAGCTTATAGATATGTCAGTCATGTGGCTAGCTGCTGGCTGAGACATATATTGCAGTAACGTTGAAGGGGCTCTGGCTAGTATTACATAGCCCACTATAGAAGGATGAAGTAAGAAGCTAACAATAAATAAAGTCTACCTCAGCAGGAGCAAAAAAATAAACTAAGTTCTCATGGTAACTTTTTTTCACAGGGACTGGCTACTGAGAAAGACAGTGCTGTGGCGCTCAGTGGAGAGGATGAGGCAGGCTGCAATACATGCAGGAGGAAGTAGAGGAGAGAGAGAGAGGCAGCAAGCAGAGAGATAGGTTAGAATAATAGTTCGGAAACTTGTGGCCGAGGCCCAATGTGGGGTCCCTGAGAAAACTTTTAATAAAATAACTTGCTGTATGTTTCCACATGAACACCTCCACATGCCCCCCTTCCCTATAGGCTACTTTACACTTCCCTATAGGCTACTTTACACTTCCCTATAGGCTACTTTACACTTCCCTATAGGCTACTTTACACTTCCCTATAGGCTACTTTACACTTCCCTATAGGCTACTTTACAATTCCCTATAGGCTACTTTACACTTCCCTATAGGCTACTTTACACTTCCCTATAGGCTACTTTAAAATGCAGTCGAAATGCAAACAATACAGTTTTTCCTTTTGTTGCTGATGCTACGTGTCAGTGTGAAACAATTCTTGTATTTTCCCCCTTTCAGGGGTATAACATTACAATTGTATAGCTAATAGGCTATTTTTTGTATATAGACTGAGGTGAATGAACTTACAGCAGCCACGGTTCCTGTGCCTGGCTGTTAGTGTGCCTCAGCACATTGCCTGCATCACATGTCTGGGGTAATTTTTGCTTGTTTAAAGTTTTTAGTTGCATAAAAATTCAGCAAATGAGCTTCAAGACCCCCCCCACACACACACACACACACACACACACACACCATCCCCCATATCACAGCCAACCACAACACTGGCGGGTAAGTTGCAGCTTTGAAACTCCTCCCATCTTTGGTCTGTGGTAATAACCTCCCAATAGCTCTGCTTCTGACACATGCACACACACACACACACAAACAACAATACATTAACAATTACAATGATACACATCACATAAACAGACACTTTGAAAATACAACCATAAACAACCCAATAACAAAGACGTATCTATGTAGACAGTATCTAATTGGCAGCATACCACTCTGCATCCCACTGCTGGCTTGACACTGACGCTGAGCAGGGTTGGTCCTGGTCAGTCCCTGGATGGGAGACCAGATGCTGCAGGAAGTGGTGTTGGATGGCCAATAGGTCTAAAAAAAGATCCTACTGCCACAGGACATTGATTGGGGACATTGCCCTGTGTAGGGTTATGTCTTTTGGATGGGATGTTAAACAGATGTCCTGACTCTTTGTGGTCACTAAAGATCCCATGGCACTTATCGTACAAGTTGGGGTGTTAATCCCGGTGTCCTGGATAAATTCCTCATCTGGCCTAATCATACCATCATGACCACCTAATCAACTCCAGCTTCTAAATGGCTCATTCATACCTATCTCCTCTTCCCTGTAACTATGAGAGGAGTTAGCTTGCTACCATTTCCATTTGTGGGCAGTGGAACAAATTAGGTTAGCTAGGCTTGCACATCTCTCTATCTCTCTGAGTGTACAAAACATTAGGAAAACCTTCCTGATATTGTGTTGCCTTTTGCCCTCAGAAAAGCCTCAAATATTTGGTGCATGGGCTCTCCAACATGTCAAAAGCTTTCCACAGGAATGCTGGCCCAGGTTGACTCCAATACTTCTCACAGTTGTGAAGTTGGCTGGATGTCCTTTGGGTGGTGGACCATTCTTAATACACAAGGGAAACTGTTCAGTGTGAAAAAGCCAGCAGCGTTAGAGGTTAGAGGTTAGAGGTTAGAGGTCGGTCAGTCTGTCTGTCTGCGTCTATCTGTGCATAGTGCAACATGAAACAAAGTTCTGCACATCCTGATGTCAAACCACAACATCTGATCTCAGATCTCTCTTCTAGTTCCATCCTCTTTCTGTCAACAAAGAGGTTGGGGCCATGTAACTAATGTAGCCAACCATAAAAATACATTTCTCAGAAAATAACAGTCACTGTTCTTTTGTTCAGTCTTTATACATTTCGGCAGAAATCTCCCTTTTTGTCTCCCTTTTTCTCTGTGTGATGTAATCAGACTCACCCTACAGGAAGTAGAGGGGTTTGTCAGAAGAACTGTACCGGGACAGAATGGAGAACACCGAACAGTGCTCCGGGCAGCCGAGCGGAAATGGAGGAAAACTCGCCTCCCTGCGGACCTGGCATCCTTTCACTCCCTCCTCTCTACATTTTCCTCCTCTGTCTCTGCTGCTAAAGCCACTTTCTTCCACTCTAAATTCCAAGCATCTGCCTCTAACCCTAGGAAGCTCTTTGCCACCTTCTCCTCCCTCCTGAATCCTCCTCCCCCTCCCCCCCCCTCCTCCCTCTCTGCAGATGACTTCGTCAACCATTTTGAAAAGAAGGTCGACGACATCCGATCCTCGTTTGCTAAGTCAAACGACACCGCTCAGTTCTGCTCACACTGCCCTACCCTGTGCTCTGACCTCTTTCTCCCCTCTCTCTCCAGATGAAATCTCGCTTCTTGTGACGGCCGGCCGCCCAACAACCTGCCCGCTTGACCCTATCCCTCCTCTCTTCTCCAGACCATTTCCGGAGACCTTCTCCCTTACCTCACCTCGCTCATCAACTCATCCCTGACCTCTGGCTACGTCCCTTCCGTCTTCAAGAGCGAGAGTTGCACCCCTTCTGAAAAAACCTACACTCGATCCCTCCGATGTCAACAACTACAGACCAGTATCCCTTCTTTCTTTTCTCTCCAAAACTCTTGAACGTGCCGTCCTTGGCCAGCTCTCCCGCTATCTCTCTCAGAATGACCTTCTTGATCCAAATCAGTCAGGTTTCAAGACTAGTCATTCAACTGAGACTGCTCTTCTCTGTATCACGGAGGCGCTCCGCACTGCTAAAGCTAACTCTCTCTCCTCTGCTCTCATCCTTCTAGACCTATCGGCTGCCTTCGACACTGTGAACCATCAGATCCTCCTCTCCACCCTCTCCGAGTTGGGCATCTCCGGTGCGGCCCGCGCTTGGATTGCGTCCTACCTGACAGGTCGCTCCTACCAGGTGGCGTGGCGAGAATCTGTCTCCTCGCCACGCGCTCTCACCACTGGTGTCCCCAGGGCTCTGTTCTAGGCCCTCTCCTATTCTCGCTATACACCAAGTCACTTGGCTCTGTCATAACCTCACATGGTCTCTCCTATCACTGCTATGCAGACGACACACAATTAATCTTCTCCTTTCCCCTTCTGATGACCAGGTGGCGAATCGCATCTCTGCATGTCTGGCAGACATATCAGTGTGGATGACGGATCACCACCTCAAGCTGAACCTCGGCAAGACGGAGCTGCTCTTCCTCCCGGGAAGGACTGCCCGTTCCATGATCTCGCCATCACGGTTGACAACTCCATTGTTTCCTCCTCCCAGAGCGCTAAGAACCTTGGCGTGATCCTGGACAACACCCTGTCGTTCTCAACTAACATCAAGGCGGTGGCCCGTTCCTGTAGGTTCATGCTCTACAACATCCGCAGAGTACGCCCCTGCCTCACACAGGAAGCGGCGCAGGTCCTAATCCAGGCACTTGTCATCTCCCGTCTGGATTACTGCAACTCGCTGTTGGCTGGGCTCCCTGCCTGTGCCATTAAACCCCTACAACTCATCCAGAACGCCGCAGCCCGTCTGGTGTTCAACCTTCCCAAGTTCTCTCACGTCACCCCGCTCCTCCGCTCTCTCCACTGGCTTCCAGTTGAAGCTCGCATCCGCTACAAGACCATGGTGCTTGCCTACGGAGCTGTGAGGGGAACGGCACCGCAGTACCTCCAGGCTCTGATCAGGCCCTACACCCAAACAAGGGCACTGCGTTCATCCACCTCTGGCCTGCTCGCCTCCCTACCACTGAGGAAGTAAAGTTCCCGCTCAGCCCAGTCAAAACTGTTCGCTGCTCTGGCCCCCCAATGGTGGAACAAACTCCCTCACGACGCCAGGACAGCGGAGTCAATCACCACCTTCCGGAGACACCTGAAACCCCACCTCTTCAAGGAATACCTAGGATAGGATAAAGCAATCCTTCTCACCCCCCTTAAATGATTTAGATGCACTATTGTAAAGTGGCTGTTCCACTGATGTCAGAAGGTGAATTCACCAATTTGTAAGTCGCTCTGGATAAGAGCGTCTGCTAAATGACTTAAATGTAAATGTAAACACCATGCTGTCACGCCCTGGTCTAAGTATTTTGTGTATTTCTTCATTTATTTGTTCAGGCCAGGGTGTGGCATGGGTTTTTGTATGTGGTGTGTTTTGTATTGGGATTGTAGCTTAGTGGGGTGTTCTAGATAAGTCTATGGCTGTCGGAAGTGATTCTCAATCAGAGGCAGGTGTTTATCGTTGTCTCTGATTGGGAACCATATTTAGGCAGCCATATTCTTTGAGTGTTTCGTGGGTGATTGTCCTTATTGTCCGTCGTGTGTTAGTTTGCACGAGTATTAGGCTGTTTCAGTTTTCGTTACGTTCTTTGTTTTTGTAGTGTTTGTATTTTGATTAGTGTTTCTTCATTTAATTAAACATGGATCGCAATCTACAGGCCGCATTTTGGTCAGACTCTCCTTCACACCTAGAAAGCCGTAACAGAATCACCCACCACAACAGGACCAAGCGGCGTGTCAACAGGCAGGAGCAGCAGGAGAAGCAACAGAGGCAGCAGCAGCAGCAGCAGTGGGAGAGGCTGCATTATTTGGATAAATGGACTTGGGAGGAGATCCTTGATGGAGAAGAACCCTGGGAACAGCCTGGAGAATATCGCCGCCCCACGGAAGAACTGGAGGCGGTGAAAGCGGAGAGGTGCTGGTATGAAGAGGCAGCACGGCGACGCGGATGGAAGCCCGAGAGTCAGCCCCAAAAATGTATTGGGGGGGGCTCACAGGGAGTATGGTGACGCTAGGTAGGAGACCTACGCCAACTTCCTGTGCTTACCGGGGGGCTAGAGAGACCGGGCAGGCACCGTGTTATGCTGAGGTGCGCACGGTGTCCCCAGTGCGGGTGCATAGCCCGGTGCGGTACATTTCAGCTCAGCGTATCGGCCGGGCTAGAGTGAGCGTCGAGCCAAATGCCATGAAGCCGGCTCTACGCATCTGGTCACCAGAGTGTCTCCTTGGGCTGGCTTACATGGCACCAGCCTTGCGCACAGTGTCCCCGGTTCACCTGCATAGCCCAGTGCGGGCTATTCCACCTCGCCGCACTGGCAGAGCGACCGAGAGTATTCAACCAGGTAAGGTTGGGCAGGCTCGGTGCTCAAGAGCTCCAGTGCGCCTGCACGGTCCGGTCAACCCTATACCACCTACACGAATCAGTCCTCCGGTGGCAGCTCCCCGCACCAGGCTTCCTGTGCGTGTCCTCGGCCCAGTACCACCAGTGCCAGCACCACGCATCAGGCCTACAGTGCGCCTCGCCTCTCCAGCGCTGCCAGAGCCTTCCTCCTCTCCTGCGCTGTCAGAGTCTCCCGCCTATCCAGCGCTGCCAGAGCCTTCCTCCTCTCCTGCGCTGCCGGAGTCTCCCGCCTGTCCAGCGCAGCCAGAGCCTTCCGCCTCTACAGCACTGCCGGAGTCTCCTGCCTGTTCAGCACAGCCAGAGCTGCCAGTCTGCATGGAGCAGCCAGTCTGCATGGATCAGCCAGAGCTGCCGTTCTGCATGGAGCAGCCAGAGCTGCCGGTCTGCATGGAGCAGCCAGAGCTGCCGGTCTGCATGGAGCAGCCAGAGCTGCCGGTCTGCATGGAGCAGCCAGAGCTGCCGGTCAGCATGGAGCAGCCAGAGCTGCCAGTATGCATGGAGCAGCTAGAGCTGTCAGTCTGCAAGGAGCTGCCAGTCTGCAAGGAGCTGTCAGTCTGCAAGGAGCTGCCAGAGCTGCCAGTCTGCATGGAGCTGCCAGTCAGCCAGACTCTTCCAGATCCGCCAGTCAGCCAGACTCTTCCAGATCTGCCAGTCAGCCAGACTCTTCCAGATCCGCCAGTCAGCCAGACTCTTCCAGATCTGCCAGTCAGCCAGACTCTTCCAGATCCACCAGTCAGCCAGGATCCGCCAGTCAGCCAGACTCTTCCAGATCCGCCAGTCAGCCAGACTCTTCCAGATCTGCCAGTCAGCCAGACTCTTCCAGATCCACCAGTCAGCCAGGATCCGCCAGTCAGCCAGACAGCCAGGATCTGCCAGAACCGCCAGCCAGCCAAGATCTGCCAGATCCAACTACCTGCCTGAGCTTCCCCTCAGTGCTGAGCTGCCCCTCAGTCCCGAGCTGCCCCTCAGTCCAGTGGGGTCCTGGGCGAGGACTACTAGGCCATGGTCGGCGGCGAGGGTCGCCTATCTAAGGACGAGAGGAGGATGGACTAAAACTTTGTTAGAGTGGGGTCCACGTTCCGCGCCGGAGCCGCCACCGTGGACAGGCGCCCACCCGGACCCTTCACTATGGGTTTTGGTGTGCTGCCGGGAGTGCGCACCTTGGGGAGGGGGGGTGGTGGTTTCTGTCACGCCCTGGTCTAAGTATTTTGTGTTTTTCTTCATTTATTTGGTCAGGCCAGGGTGTGGCATGGGTTTTTGTATGTGGTGTGTTTTGTATTGGGATTGTAGCTTAGTGGGGTGTTCTAGATAAGTCTATGGCTGTCGGAAGTGATTCTCAATCAGAGGCAGGTGTTTATCGTTGTCTCTGATTGGGAACCATATTTAGGCAGCCATATTCTTTGAGTGTTTCGTGGGTGATTGTCCTTATTGTCCTTGGTGTCCATCGTGTGTTAGTTTGCACGAGTATTAGGCTGTTTCGGTTTTAGTTACATTCTTTGTTATTGTAGTGTTTGTATTTTGATTAGTGTTTCTTCATTTAATTAAACATGGATCGCAATCTACACGCCGCATTTTGGTCCGACTCTTCTTCACACCTCGAAAGCCGTAACACGTGCTCTGTGTGCTACTCTGTAAGTACTGACATTGTATTAGTGTTTGTGTGTTTGTCTATGAGCACAATGCACTATGGTTAATATTACGACTGTAACGGCTTTCTTCCAGCTCCTCCTCTGACGAAGAGGTGGAACAAGGATCGGACCAAAATGCTACGTGGTTCGTTCGATACATCTTTAATGAAGAAGAATACGAACAATACAAAACAACAAATGTCGAAAACCGAAACAGCCCTGACTGGTGCAACAAACACAGAGACAGGAACAATCACCCACAAACACACAGTGAAACCCAGGCTACCTAAATATGGTTCCCAATCAGAGACAATGATAATCACCTGACTCTGATTGCGAACCGCCTCAGGCAGCCATAGACTAATCTGTACACCCCACACAACCCCAAGATGAAACACACTACAAACAAACCCATGTCACACCCTGGCCTGACCCAATAAATGAAGATAACATAATAAATATAGACCAGGGCGTGACAGAACCCCCCCCCCCTAAGGTGCGGACTCCCGGACGCACAACAAAAACAATAGGGAGGGTCCGGGTGGACGTCTGTCCATGGTGGCGGCTCCGGCTCGGGACGTGGAACCCACTCTATGAATGTCTTAGTCCCCCCTCCTCGCGTCCTAGGATTGTCCACCCTCGCCGTCGACCATGGCCTAGTAGTCCTCACCCAGAACCCCACTGGACTGAGCGGCAGCTCGGGACAGAGGGGCAGCTCGGGACAGAGGGTCAGCTCGAGACAGAGGGTCAGCTCGGGACAGAGGGGCAGCTCGGGACAGAGGGGCAGCTCGGGACAGAGGGGCAGCTCGGGACAGAGGTGCAGCTCGGGACAGAGGTGCAGCTCGGGACAGAGGTGCAGCTCAGGACAGAGGAGCAGCTCGGGACAGAGGAAGCCCAGCACTGAGAGGAAGCCCAGCACTGAGAGGAAGCCCAGCCAGGTAGTTGAATCCGGCAGATCCTGGCTGGCTGGCAGTTCTGGCAGATCCTGGCTGACTGGCGGATCTGGAAGAGTCTGGTTGACTGGCAGATCTGGAGGAGTCTGGTTGACTAGCAGATCTGGAGGAGTCTGGCTGACTGGCAGATCTGGAAGAGTCTGGCTGACTGGCAGATCTGGAAGAGTCTGGCTGACTGGCAGATCTGGAAGAGTCTGGGTAACTGGCAGATCTGGAAGAGTCTGGCTGACCGGCAGATCTGGAAGAGTCTGGCTGACTGGCAGATCTGGAAGAGTCTGGCTGACTGGCAGATCTGGAAGAGTCTGGCTGACTGGCGGCTTCTTGCAGACTGACAGCTCTGGCTGCTCCATGCAGACTAACAGCTCTGGCAGCTCCTTGCAGACTGGCAGCTCCTTGCAGACTGGCAGCTCCATGAAGACTGGCAGCTCAATGCAGACTGGCTGCTCCTTGCAGACTGGCAGCTCTGGCTGCTCCATGCAGACTGGCAGTTCTGGCTGCTCCATGCAGACTGGCAGCTCTGGCTGCTCCATGCAGACTGGCAGCTCTGGCTGCTCCATGCAGACTGGCAGCTCTGGCTGCTCCATACAGACTGGCAGCTCTGGCTGCGCTAAACGGGTAGGAGACTCCGGCAACGCTGTAGAGGCAGAAGGCTCTGGCAGCGCTAAACAGGCGGGAGACTCCAGCAATGCAGGAGAGGAGGAAGGCTCCGGCAGCGCTAAACATGCGGGAGACTCCAGCAGCGCTGTAGAGGAGGAAGGCTTCGACAGCGCTGAACAGGCGGGAGGCTCCGGCAGCGCAGGAGAGGTGAGGCGCACTGTAGGCCTGATGCGTGGTGCTGGCACTGACGGTACTGGGCCGAGGACACGCACAGGAAGCCTGGTGCGGGGAGTTGCCACCGGAGGGCTGGTGTGTGGAGGTGGCACAGGATGGGCTAGACCGTGAAGGCGTACTGGAGATCTTGAAAGCAGTGTTGGCACAGGACTTGCAAGGCTAGGGATGTGCACAGGAGGCCTGATGCGTGAGGCTGGCACCAACTTCACCAGCCGACTAACACGCACCTCAGGACGAGTATGGAGCGCTGACCCAGGTGCCATCAAATCCCTGACACGTTCCGTCGGGCGAATTCCATGCAAAAAGCACCAACACAGCAACTCCCTCATTTCTCTCTCCTCCAATTTCCCCATTAACTCCTTCACAGTCTCTGCTTCGCTCACCTCCAACACCGGTTCTGGTCTCCTCCTTGGCTCCTCACGATAAACAGGGAGAGTGGGCTCAGGTCTGACTCCTGACTCTGCCACACTCTCCCTGAGCCCCCCCCCCAAGAAATCTTTGGGGCTGACTCTCGGGCTTCCAACCACGTCGCCGCGCTGCCTCCTCATACCAGCGCCTCTCAGCTCTCGCCGCCTCCAGTTCTTCTTTGGGGCGGCGAAATTCTCCAGGCTGATCCAAGGGTCCTTCTCCGAACAATTTCTCCTCCCAAGTCCAGAAGTCCTGTGATCGCTGTTGCTGCCTTTGTTGCTTAGCCTGTGGCTCCTGCCTGTTAACACGTTGCTTGGTCCGTTTGTGGTGGGTGATTCTGTAACGGCTTTCTTCCAACTCCTCCTCTGACGAAGAGGTGGAACAAGGATCGGACCAAAATGCAACGTGGTTCGTTCGATACATCTTTAATGAAAAAGAACACGAACAATACAAAAGAACAAACGTCGAAAACCAAAACAGCCCTGACTGATGCAACAAACACAGAGACAGGAACAAACACCCACAAACACACAGTGAAACCCAGGCTACCAAAATATGGTTCCCAATCAGAGACAACGATAATCACCTGACTCTAATTGAGAACCGCCTCAGGCAGCCATAGACTAATCTGTACACCCCACACAACCCCAAGACGAAACACACTACAAACAAACCCATGTCACACCCTGGCCTGACCCAATAAATGAAGATAACATAATAAATATAGACCAGGGCGTGACAACTACTCTATTACTAAAGTAGTATACACTACTGTATTACTACTGTACTGTAATGACTTTCTTTGTCTTTGTTGAAGTGCTGAGTTTCCTCATCTACTGTGGACACTGTTGAAGATGGCAGATATTAATTTATTTGATCAAACCTCCGTCTTTATGTTTCATCCTCTTTGTCTCTGTCACTGCTTTTCCTTTCTCACAGTCATTGATTTTGATAAAATCGGTCATTTAGTTTAAATATGTTATTCAAATTCAATAGGTGATTCAGTTGAAATAGGTGAATCAGTTGAAATAGGTCATTCAATTGAAATAGGTGATTGATACACTATTTATACTGAGTCATTCATGATGTACGTGTCAGTATTCGGTTGTGTCTGTATGTTCTGTGTAGAAAAGTAAAACAAATGTGTTTTATTTGTCCCATGATACTGTAACAAGTATAAGGTAATGGTATTGTGTTGATTGTGTCTATGCAGAGAAACCTGTTCTGACCATCCAGCCCAACAGCACTCTGTACCCTGGAGAGACAGTTACACTGACGGTTACTCTTACTGGTGAGTCTAAAACAGTTTTATGATAAATGAATGCTATTTTGTGAGTCAGGAGAGTACAGTAATGCTGTCAACGTCACAGTTCATGGAGCATCTGTTGTACAACATTCACAGTGTTTTTTTACATGTATGTATGATATGATTTTCAGTTCTGTAACTGAATGTTTGCATCTCATAAAATTTCAAATTTCCCCCCCTGCTAGCACTGACTTTGTCAATAGCTACTTTATTGAAGAAAAATGTATTTATATGACTGAGATATGTGGTTGTCCCACCGAGCTATCTGAAGATGAATGCACTTATTGTAAGTCGCTCTGGATAAGAGTCTGTCCTGAACCGCCAGAGTCGCCAGTCTGTCCTGAACCGCCAGAGTCGCCAGTCTGTCCTGAACCGCCAGAGTCGCCAGTCTGTCCTGAACCGCCAGAGTCGCCAGTCTGTCCTGAACCGCCAGAGTCGCCAGTCTGTCCTGAACCGCCAGAGTCGCCAGTCTGTCCTGAACCGCCAGAGTCGCCAGTCTGCAAGGAGCCTCCAGAACCGCCAGTCTGCAATGTGCCGCCAGAGCCGCCAGTCTGCAATGTGCCGCCAGAGCCGCCAGAGCCGCCAGTAAGCCGGGATCCTCCAGAGCCGCCAGTCTGCAGGGATCTGCCAGAGCCGCCATCCAGCCGGGATCTGCCAGAGCCGCCATCCAGCCGGGATCCGCCAGAGCCGCCATCCAGCCAGGATCCGCCAGAGCCGTCAAACAGCCTGAGCTGCCAGAGCCGTCAACCAGCCTGAGCTGCCAGAGCCGTCAACCAGCCTGAGCTGCGAGAGCCGTCAACCAGTCTGAGCTACCCCTCAGTCCTGAGCTACCCCTCAGTCCTGAGCTACCCCTCAGTCATGAGCTACCCCTCAGTCCTGAGCTACCCCTCAGTCCTGAGCTACCCCTCAGGCCTGAGCTACCCCTCGGTCAGGAGCTACCTCTCAGTCATGAGCTTCCTCAGTCATGAGGCACCCCTCAGTCCAGTGGGGCCCTTGGTTAGGGTTCCTAGGCCGAGGTCGGCGGCGAGGGCCGCCACTCAAAGGACGCTAAGGAGGTGGACAAAGACAATGTTCGAGAGGTGTCCACGTCCAGCACCAGAGCCGCTACCATGGACAGATGCCCACCCAGACCCTCCCCTATAGGTTTAGGTTGTGCGGTCGGAGTCCGCACCTTGGGGGTGGGGGGATACTGTCACGTTCTGACCATAGTTCTTTTGTGTTTTCCTTGTTTTAGTGTTGGTCAGGATGTGAGCAGGGTAGGTATTCTATGCTGTATGTCTAATTTGTCTATTTCTATGTTTGGCCTGATATGGTTCTCAATCAGAGGCAGGTGTTAGTCATTGTCTGTGATTGGGAACCACATTTAAGTAGCCTGTTTTGTGTTGGGTTTTGTGGGTGGTTGTTTCCTGCCTTTGTGTTCTCTGCACCAGATAGGACTGTTTCGGTTTTCCCACGTTTGTTATTTTGTATTTGTGTAGTGTTCACATTATCATCTTTCATTAACTTCTTGCGTCGAGCAATCCCGGATCCGGGATCCTATTTATAGCCTCAAGCTCATTAGCATAACGCAACGTTAACTATTCATGAAAATCGCAAATGAAATGAAATAAATATATTTGCTCTCAAGCTTAGACTTTTGTTAACAACACTGTCATCTCAGATTTTCAAAATATGCTTTTCAACCATAGCTAAACAAGCATTTGTGTAAGAGTATTGATAGCTAGCATAGCTATAAGCCTAGAATTCAGCCAGCAACATTTTCACAAAAACAAGAAAACCATTCAAATAAAATCATTTACCTTTGAAGAACTTCAGATGTTTTCAATGAGGAGACTCTCAGTTAGATATCAAATGTTCAGTTTTTCAAAAAATATTATTTGTGTAGGACAAATCGCTACATTTTGTTCACGTTTGGCTATGAAAAAAACCTGTATCCAGTTATAGCCTCAAGCTCATTAGCATAACAAAACGTTAACTATTTATGAAAATCGCAAATGAAATGAAATGAATGTGCTAGCTCTCAAGCTTAGCCTTTTCTTAACAACACTGTCATCTCAGATTTTCAAAATATTCTTTTGAACCATAGCAAAACAAGCATATTGATAGCAAGCGTAGCATTTAGCATAGCATTTAGCGGGCAACATTTGCACAAAAAACAGAAAAGGATTCAAATAAAATCATTTACCTTTGAAGAACTTCGGATGTTTTCAATGAGGAGACTCTCAGTTACATAGCAAATGTTCAGTTTTTCCTGAAAGATTCTTTGTGTAGGAGAAATCGCTCCGTTTTGTACATCACGTTTGGGTACCAAAAAAAAAACGAAAATTCAGTCATCAAAACGGCGAACTGTTTTCCAAATTAACTCCATAATATCGACTGAAACACGGCAAACGCTGTTTAGAATCAATCCTCAAGGTGTTTTTCACATATCTCTTCATTGATATATCGTTCGTGGATGTCTACTTTCTTCTCTGAATCGCTTGGAAAAAGACGTGCAGCTGAAGATGACACACCAATTTCGACGGAGGACACCGGGCGGACACCTGGCAAATGTAGTCTCTTATGGTCAATCTTCCAATGATATGCCTACAAATACGTCACAATGCTGCAGACACCTTGGGGAAACGATAGATCGGGCAGGCTCATTCCTTGCGCATTCACAGCCATATAAGGAGACAATGAAAAACGGAGCCTCAAAAATCCTGCTCATTTCCTGTTTGAAGTTTCATCTTGGTTTCGCCTGTAGCATCAGTTCTGGGGCACTCATAGATAATATCTTTGCAGTTTTGGAAACGTCAGAGTGTTTTCTTTCCAAAGCTGTCAATTATATGCATAGTCGAGCATATTTTTGTGACAAAATATTGCGCTTAAAACGGGCACGTTTTTTTATCCAATAATGAAATAGCGCCCCCATAGATGTAAGAGGTTAAACATGTTGAACACGAATTACGCTGCATTTTGGTCCTCCTCTCCTTCCCAGGAAGAAAGCCATTACACATAGTGCTGTCAGTCTTCTGTAAACCACATTCAGATTGACTTCTACTGATATGAACCCATACAGAAGTGTTCCATGTCTGTACTATTATGAGATAGAGAGGAAGGAATAAGATGGCAGACCCAGTAGACTGAGGGCTTATGCTGTTGCTATGTGACACATGACCATATTAGTGTCAATATTGTGATCCACCAGAATGTGGAGTAGTTACAGGCCTGTCCCTGAAGGGGGCGATAAGAAACCCCAGATGTTTACCAGGCTGTACCCACTAAAGGTGAAGTCTGACTGCTTTTCCCCTTTTACCTTTCTCTCTCTATTTGTTTGTTCCTTGACATGTTGTACAAGTGTCGCACACAAATGTTTTGATTCAGGTACCCAGTTTCCCAGCTTTGAAACTCCTCCCATCTCTGTTTTTTGGTAATGCATGTGTATGCTTCTGACGTACACACACACACACATACAAACTAAACAACACACACACATGCAAAATACATGAACAATTACCCTGATACACATCACATAAACAACACAATAACAAAGACATATCTATGTGGTCTTTAACTAAAAGTATCCCTCAGATCCATCTGAGTAATGAAGGACTTAGCTAGCTGACTGTGGTTTTGACTCATGCTACTACAAATCAGTAATGTGTGTGAAGAGAGGAGGTGAGGAGGAGGAAGAAGGTGGGGGTGAAGATGTCTATTTGTGGGCAGAGGAACAACTGAGGTTCAAATCAAAATCAAATCAAATGTATTTATATAGCCCTTTGTACATCAGCTGATATCTCAAAGTGCTGTACAGAAACCCAGCCTAAAACCACAAACAGCAAGCAATGCAGGTGTTGAAGCGCGTTGGCTAGGAAAAACTCCCTAGAAAGGCCAAAACCCATAGAGGAACCAGGCTATGAGGGGTGGCCAGTCCTCTTCTGGCTGTGCCGGGTGGAGATTATAACAGGACATGGCCAAGATGTTCAAATGTTCAATAATGACCTGCATGGTCAAATAATAGGTCTGGGACAGGTAGCACATCCTGTGAACAGGTCAGGATTCCATAGTCGCAGGCAATACATTTGAAACTGGAGCAGCAGCACGGCCAGGTGGACTGGGGACAGCAAGGAGTCATCATGCCAGGTAGTCCTGAGGCATTGTCCTAGGCCTCAGGTCCTCCGAGAGAGAAGAAAGAGAGAAAGAGAGAATTAGAGAGAGCATACTTAAATTCACACAGGACACCGGATAAGACAGGAGAAGTACTCCAGATATAACAAACTGACCCTAGCCCCCCGACACAAACTACTGCAGCATAAATACTGGAGGCTGAGACAGGAGGGGTCAGGAGACACTGTGGCCCCCGGACAGGGTCAAATAATGGCACTGGGCCAATTGTGTGGCATCCTATGGGACTCCCAATCACGGTCGGTTGTGATACAGCCTGGAATCAAACCAGGGTCTGTAGTGATGCCTCTCGCACTGAGATGAAGTGCCTTAGACCGCTGTGCCACTCAGGAGCCCTGTTAAGTTAGGGGTTGTCTGAGGTTGTTATATTTCCTGTGTGGGCAGTGGAACAACTGAGGTTAGCTGGCTAGCTGGCTAAAGAGGAAGTAACCAGTGTGACATCATGCAGTGTGGGGCCATACAGAGAAGTTGGTCAGAAAAGAAACACGGCTTTTACCGCTACTCTTTTTTTCTCTCAGTCTTTGTACATTTCTGTAGAAAGCTTCTCTCTCTATTTCTCTGTGTGACGGTAAAGAGGCGTGAACTAATCCGTCTGTCATCGTATAAGAAGTAGAGGGGTTCGTCAGAAGAACTGTAGTTCAGAGTTCCAGCAGGACAGAATGGAGCCCACCTTGCTCTGTGTGTTACTCTGTAAGTACTGAGTGAGTGTGTTTGTGTATGAACACTAATTACCTGATTTACTAAACCTTTGTGTTATGTACTTGAGTGAAGACCCAAAAGCGGTTTTAACAGAAAACAGAGTTCTTTAATGAAAAAACAGGAATGGCATAAATCCTCTTCCAACGTTGACAATGGAACAAAAAGAACGTAGTATAGTGCAGGATGCACCTGCCAGGCAGACTCCGACAGGATAGGACAAGGTGGAAGCAAACGAGACGACAGCTTGCTTCTGGCATCAAAAACACAAACAAGAATCAGACACTGAAAGTAGCAGGAACAGAGAGAGAAATAGAGACCTAATCAGAGGGAAAGAGAACAGGTGAGAAAGAGTGAATGAGCTAGTTAGGGAGATGTAGAACAGCTGAAGAATGAGAGACAGAGAAGGTAACCTAAAAAGACCAGCAGAGAGAGACAGAGTGAAGAGAAAGGACAGGAACAGACATAACAAGACATGACAGTACCCCCCACTCACCGAGCGCCTCCTGGCGCACTCGAGGAGGAAACCTGGCGGCAACGGAGGAAATCATCGATCAGCGAACGGTCCAGCACGTCCCGAGAGGGAACCCAACTCCTCTCCTCAGGACCGTACCCCTCCCAATCCACTAGGTACTGATGACCACGGCCCCGAGGGCGCATGTCCAAAATCTTACGAACCCTGTAGATGGGTGCGCCCTCGACAAGGATGGGGGGGAGGGACGAGCGGGGGCGCGAAGAACGGGCTTAACACAGGAGACATGGAAGACCGGGTGAACGCGACGAAGATAGCGGGAGAAGAAGTCGCACTGCGACAGGATTAATGACCTGGGAAATACGGAACGGACCAATGAACGCGGGGCCAACTTAAGTAGAAGCTGTCTTAAGGGGAAGGTTCTGAGTGGAGAGCCATACTCTCTGACCGCAACAATATCTAGGACTCTTGGTCCTACGCTTATTAGCGGCCCCTCACAGTCTGCGCCCTATTACGGCAAAGTGCCGACCTGACCCCCTTCCAGGTGCGCTCGCAACGCTGGACAAAAGCCTGAGCGGAGGGACGCAAGGACTCGGCGAGCTGAGATGAGAACAGCGGAGGCTGGTACCGAGGCTACTCTGAAAAGGAGATAGACCGGTAGCAGACGAGGGAAGCGAGTTGTGGGCGTACTCTGCCCAGGGGAGCTGTTCTGACCAAGACGCAGGGTTACGAAAGAAAGACTGCGTAAAATCGACCAACAGTCTGATTGGCCCGTTCGGCTTGACCGTTAGACTGGGGATGAAAGCCGGACGAGAGACTGACGGAAGCCCCAATCAACGGCAAAACTCCCTCCAAAATTGAGACGTGAACTGCGGGCCTCTGTCGGAAACGACGTCAGACGGAAGGCCATGAATTCGGAAAACATTCTCGATAATGATCTGAGCCGTCTCCTTAGCAGAAGGGAGCTTAGCGAGAGGAATGAAATGAGCCGCCTTAGAGAATCTATCGACAACCGTAAGAATAACTGTCTTCCCCGCTGATGAAGGCAGTCCGGTGATGAAATCTAAAGCGATGTGAGACCACGGTCGAGAGGGAATGGGAAGCGGTCTGAGACGGCCGGCAGGAGGAGAGTTCCCAGATTTAGTCTGCGCGCAGAACAAAAAGGGGCAACAAATCGACGCGCGTCACGTTCCCGAGTGGGCCACCAGAAACGCTGGCGAATGGAAGCGAGCGTACCCCGAACGCCGGGGTGGCCGGCTAACTTGGCAGAGTGGGCCCACTGAAGAACGGCCGGACGAGTAGGAACGGGAACGAACAAAAGGTTCCTAGGACAAGCTCGCGGCGACGGAGTGTGAGCGAGTGCTTGCTTTACCTGCCTCTCAATTCCCCAGACAGTCAACCCGACAACACGCCCTTCAGGGAGAATCCCCTCGGGGTCGGTGGAGACCTCAGAAGAACTGAAGAGACGAGATAAAGCATCAGGCTTGGTGTTTTTGAGCCCGGACGATAAGAAATAACAAACTCGAAACGGCGAAAAACAGAGCCCAACGAGCCTGACGCGCATTAAGTCGTTTGGCTGAACGGATGTACTCAAGGTTCCTATGGTCAGTCCAAACGACAAAGGAACGGTCGCCCCCTCCAACCACTGTCGCCATTCGCCTAGGGCTAAGCGGATGGCGAGCAGTTCGCGATTACCAACATCATAGTTACGTTCTGACGGCGATAGCGATGAGAGAAAAACGCGTAAGGATGGACCTTGCCGTCAGAGAGAGAGCTGAGAAAGAATGGCTCCCACGCCCACCTCTGACGCGTCAACCTCAACAACAAACTGACTAGAGATGTCAGGTGTAACAAGAATAGGTGCGGATGTAAAACGATTCTTAAGAAGATCAAAAGCTCCCTGGGCGGAAACGGACCACTTAAAGCACGTCTTAACAGAAGTAAGGGCTGTGAGGGGAGCTGCCACCTGACCGAAATTACGGATGAAACGACGATAGAAATTAGCGAAGCCCAGAAGCGCTGCAGCTCGACGCGTGACTTAGGAACGGGCCAATCAATGACAGCCTGGACCTTAGCGGGATCCATCTTAATGCCCTCAGCGGAAATAACGGAACCGAGAAAAGGGACAGAGGCGGCATGAAAAGTGCACTTCTCAGCCTTCACATAAAGACAGTTCTCCAAAAGGCGCTGGAGGACGCGTCGCACGTGCTGAACATGAATCGAGAGAGACGGTGAAAAAATCAGGATATCGTCCATGTAAACGAAAACAAAAATGTTCAGCATGTCTCTCAGGACGTCGTTAACTAGTGCCTGAAAGACAGCTGGAGCATTAACGAGGCCGAAAGGAAGAACCCGGTATTCAAAGTGCCCTAACGGGTGTTAAACGCCGTCTTCCACTCGTCCCCCCTCCCTGATGCGCACGAGATGGTAGGCGTTACGAAGGTCCAACTTGGTGAAAAACCTGGCTCCTGCAGGATCTCGAAGGCTGAAGACATAAGAGGAAGCGGATAACGATTCTTAACTGTTATGTCATTCAGCCCTCGATAATCACGCATGGGGCGCAGGACCCGTCCTTCTTCTGAACAAAAAAACCCCGCTCCGGCGGGAGAGGAGGAGGAGACTATGGTACCGGCGTCGAGCGAAACCGACAAATAATCCTCGAGAGCCTTACGTTCGGGAGCCGACAGAGAGTATAATCTACCCCGGGGGAGTAGTTCCCGGAAGGAGATCAATACTACAGTCATACGACCGGTGTGGAGGAGAAAGTGGCCTTGGAACGACTGAACACCGTGCGCAGATCGTGATACTCCTCCGGCACCCCTGTCAAATCGCCAGGCTCCTCCTGTGAAGAAGAGACAGAGGAAACAGGAGGGATAGCAGACATTAAACAGGTCACATGACAAGAAACATTCCAGGATAGGATAGTATTACTAGACCAATTAATAGAAGGGTTATGGCGCACTAGCCAGGGATGACCCAAAACAACAGGTGTAAAAGGTGAACGAAAAATTAAAAAAGAAATGGTTTCGCTATGATTACCAGAGACAGTGAGGGTTAAAGGCAGCGTCTCACGCTGAATCTTGGGGAGAGAACTACCATCTAAAGCGAACAAGGCCGTGGGCTCCCCCTAACTGTCTGAGAGGAATGTCATGTTCCCGAGCCCAGGTCTCGTCCATAAAACAGCCCTCCGCCCCAGAGTCTATCAAGGCACTGCAGGAAGCAGATGAACCGGGCCAGCGGAGATGGACCGGAAAGGTAGTGCGTGATCCAGAAGGAGAGGCCTGAGTAGTTGCGCTCACCAGTAGCCCTCCCCTTACTGATGAGCTCTGGCTTTACTGGACATGAGGTGACAAAATGACCAGCGGAACCGCAGTAGAGACAGAGGCGATTGGTGATTCTCCGTTCCTTCTCCTTGGCCGAGATGCGGATACCCCCAGCTGCATAGGCTCAGCATCCTAGCCGGCGGAGGAGGGTGGCAGTGATGCGGCAGGTGGCAGTGATGTGGAGAGGGAGCAACGGAGAACGCGAGCTCCTTTCCACGAGCTCGGCGACGAAGATCAAACCGTCGCTCTATGCGAATAGCGAGGGCTATTAAAGGAGTCCAGACTGGAAGGAACCTCCCGGAGAGGATCTCATCCTTAACCTCGACGAGGAGACCCTCCAGAAAACGAGCGAGCAAAGCCGGCTCGTTCCAGTCACTAGAGGCAGCGAGAGTGCGAAACTCAATAGAATAATCCGTTATGGATCGATTCCCCTGACATAGGAAGACAGGGCCCTGAAGCCTCCTCCCCAAAAACAGAACGGTCAAAAACCCGTATCATCTCCTCCTTAAAGTCCTGAAACTGGTTAATACACTCAGCCCTCGCCTCCCAGATTGCCGTGCCCCACTCACGCGCCCGTCCGGTAAGGAGAGAAATGACGTAGGCGATGCGGGCTGCGCTCCTGGAGTAAGTGTTGGGCTGGAGAGAGAACACCACATCACACTGAGTGAGGAATGAGCGGCACTCAGTGGGCTCCCCCAGAGTAACAGGGGCGGGTTGTTGATCCTGGGCTCCGGAGACTCGGAAACCCTGGAAGTGGGCGGTGGATCGAGGTGGAGTTGGTGAACCTGTCTTGTGAGGTCGGAGACTTGGACGTGCCAGGGTCTCGACGGCATGTCGAGCAGCAGACAATTCCTCCTCGTGTCTGCCTAGCATCGCTCCCTGGATCTCGATGGCGGAGTGAAAAGGGTCCGGGCCGCTGGGTCCATTCTTGGTCTGATTCTTCTGTTATGTACTTGAGTGAAGACCCAAAAGCGGTTTTAACAGAAAACAGAGTTCTTTAATGAAAAAACAGGAATGGCATAAATCCTCTTCCAACGTTGACAATGGAACAAAAGAACGTAGTATAGTGCAGGATGCACCTGCCAGGCAGACTCCGACAGGATAGGACAAGGTGGAAGCAAACGAGACGACAGCTTGCTTCTGGCATCAAAAACACAAACAAGAATCAGACACTGAAAGTAGCAGGAACAGAGAGAGAAATAGAGACCTAATCAGAGGGGGAAGAGAGAACAGGTGAGAAAGAGTGAATGAGCTAGTTAGGAGAGATGTAGAACAGCTGAAGAATGAGAGACAGAGAAGGTAACCTAAAAAGACCAGCAGAGAGAGACAGAGTGAAGAGAAAGGACAGGAACAGACATAACAAGACATGACACTTTGATGGAAAAAAGACTACTCATATATATTAAGACAATTTTATACTTTAGCTTTTTTGTGTTTTATTCCTTATTGATAAAACAGTGCAAATGCTTATTAGTAAATGGTACTAAAATGATATTGCAGGACATGGTAAGTCTCTGGCCATTTTAAAGCTGCAGTCCGTAAACGAAACTACCACAAAACGTCCACCCTGCCACTTGTTGTGGTGTACAGCTGAGGAATGTTGCTAGGGGAATTCATTCATGTACAGTGTTTGTTTACACTGATATTGTTAGCAAACATTGTCATTACATAACAGTATATTCTGTGTAATATTTGGAATTTATATAGCGCTTTTTAACCAACTGAGGTACTCAAAGCGCTTTACATAGTAGGGGGAAACTCACCTCATCCACCAGCAATGTGTTGCACCCACCTGGATGATGAAAGAACCATGTCTGTGTCAGAACGATCACCACACATCAGCTATTAGGTGGAGAGGTGAGGAGTGATACAGTGCCTTCAGAAAGTATTCATACCCCTTGACTAATTCCACATTTTGTTGTGTTACAGCCTGAATTCAACATGTATTAAATTGTTTACTTTTCTCACCCATCTACACACAATACCCATAATGACAAAGTGAAAACACGTTTTTAGAAATGTTTGCAAATCTATTGAACATGAAGTTTACATAACTACATAATTATTCACACCCCTGAGTCATTACTTTACAGAATCACCTTTGACATTGATTCCAGCTGTGAGTTTTTCTTGGTTTTTCTTGGCTTTCTACACCTGGACTGTGCAATATTTGCCCATTGTTATTTTTTAAATGATTCAAGCTCTGTCAAATTGGCTGTTGATCATTGCTAGACAACCATTTTCAGGTCTTGCCATAGATTTTTAAGTAAAGTCAAAACTGTATCTCAGCCACTCAAGAACATTGACTTTCTTCGTGGTAATCAACTCCATTGTAGATTTGGCATTGTGTTTTAGGTTATTGTCCTGCTGGAAGGTGAATGAATCTCCAAGGTGTGGTGGAAAGCAGACAACTAGGTTTTCTCTAGGATTTTGCCTGTGCTTAACTCTGTTTATTTTTTATCCTGAAAAATTCCCCAGTCCTCGATTGCAAGCAAACCCATAACATGATGCAGTCACCACTTGAAAATATGAGGAGTGGAACTCATGATGAATGTATTGTATTGTATTTGCTCCAACCATAACACTCTGTATTCAGACAAAAAAAAACAGTATTGCTTTGCCACATTTTTTGCAGAATTCCTTTAGTATGTTGTTGCAAACAGAATGCATGTTGTGGAATATTTGTATTCTGTACAGGCTTCCTTCTTTTCACTCTGTCAATTAGGTTAGTATCGTGGAATAGCTACAATGATGTTGATCGATCCTCAGTTTTCTCCTATCACAGCCATTTAACTCAAACTGTTTTAAAAAGTCAACATTGGCCTCATGATGAAATTCCTGAGTAGTTTCCTTCCTCTCTGGCAAGTTAGTGAGGAAGGACACCTGTATCTTTGTAGTGACTGGGTGTATTGATACACCATCCAAAGTGTAATTACCAACTTCACCATGTTCAAATGGTTATTCAAGTCTGTTTTTTTAAATTGTGTCCATATACCAATAGGTGCCCCTCTTTGAGAGGCATTGAAAAACCTGGTCTTGTGGTTGAATCTGTGTTTGAAATTCACTTCTCAACTGAGGGACCTTAGAGATAATTGTCTGTGTGGGGATCAGAGATGAGGTAGTCATTCAAAAATCATGTGAAACACTATCATTGCACACATAGTGAGTCCATGAAACTTATTATGTTACTTGTTATGCACAATTCACTTCTGAACTTTTATTTAGGCTTGCCTTAAATTGCCATAACAAAGGGTTTGAATACTTATTGACTCAAGAAATGTCTGATTTTCATTTGTAATAATCTATGGGGTATTGTGTGTAGGCCAGTAACAAAGCATCTCAATCTAATCCATTTGAAATTCAGGCTGTAACACAACAACATGTGGAAAAAGTCAAGGGGTGTGAATACTTTCTGAAGACACTGTATTATGCCAATTAGTAATAAGGGGGATGATTAGGTGGCCAGGTTGGGAATGTTGCCATGACACCAGGGTTAACATCCCTAGTCTTGCAATAAGTGACATGGGATTTTTAATAACCACAGAGAGTCAGGACAACCATTTAACTTCCTATCAAATAGACAGCAACCAAAGCAGGGTAATGTCACCTCGACTGCCCTGGGATCTCCTTAGACCAGAGGAAAGAATGGCCCCTACTGACCCTCCAACACCACTTCCAGCAGTCTCCCATCCAGAGACAGACCAGGCCCGACCCTGCTTAGCTTCAGAAGCAAGCCAGCAGTGGGATGAAGGGTGGTATGCTGCTGGTACTGTAGGTGACAACATGTAAAGTGACATGTGATAACATTACTTACTTACTGACTTTATTGTTCCCCTGGGGAAATGTTGTTGCAGTGTCATGTACACATTTAAATTGGCTTTTAAATACAAAACAAAATTGACAATACAACTTTCATAACAGTTACGCACCAATAAAAAACAATAATAGTAAGAAATTAAACATTAAAATAAAAAATAAGAAAAAGACTAGCCTGCTGGACTTACGGAGTCAATGTAAACGACACGTCATTAAACTACAAATATTATAGCACATGGAAACATGATCTCGTGAAATAAATGAGACAACATGGGGCTACAAATATTCAATGTGATACCATGAAACTAAACGTGATAACATTTTCACAACTAAAACAGCAAATATACAATTTTTTCAAATGTGAAAATGCAATTCTACAGAGTTAGATTTTCTCAGGTGAAAGTTTTTCACACGTGAAATTGTTGCAATTCACATGTGAGGTGGAAACATATTTTTTCTCTCGTGAAAAGGTGGTGATAATATGAATTTAATACATGTGAACATGTGGTTTCAAGATTTACCTCAAGTCTCTTGTTTTCACATGTGAAAATGTCAGCTCAACATGTGAAAACAGTTGTTTCACATGTGAAAATGCAATTTTAATGTGAAACCGCACACGAGATAGAGTCTTTTTTGCAAGGGATGTAATTAAATGGTGTATGAGTTTTAAGGTGAGTGACATGCTGTACATTTGACGTGATCACTTCAATATGACCCCACCTGGAATTTGAAACTCACAACCTCTAAATTTGGGGTATGCTGATCTTTCTGCTGCGCTAAAGAGTCTGTACTTCTGCATTCTCAGAAGTACCCCACAGATGAATTACCTGTTCCTATATCTATACCAATACCTAAACCTATATCACCGCACTTTGCAAAATAATGCCATCTGCACTGATATTTTAGTTATCAGTTAATCTGACATCATTGATTTAATTTAATTACTTCAGTAACTTGTGTTTTTTCTGTATATTTGTATAATGTTGGTGGGGCATATTATTCTGTTATAATGTTACTCCTGAATCACTTTGATAAATATAATAGGTTTTATTGAGTGTATTTTAAACAAAGCTGAGATTTACAGTAAAGTTCAACGTTTAGGAATACAGGTGAAATCAGTTATTGACACACAAACGGTGCCGTGGAAGATTGGAATGCCATGAACCAAGAGATTGTGAGTTTCAATCAAATCACATTTTATTGGTCTCATACACATATTTAGCAGATGTTATTGCGGGTTTGGCGAAATGCTTGTGAGGACATGTTGCATTTAGATTAGTTGTTTATTTAGTCACATGCATAAGGTCACAGATGTAATAGCAGTGTACAGTGAAATACTTAAACTCTGAGATCCAACAGTTCAGGTGTAAATGAAACAATAATAAAAACATAAAAAATAATATATACATATTTACAACTGTGACAATGAAAAATACAAATGTCCATTAAGGTGTGGGCAGGGTAATTGTCGGTATCAGGCTGTGATGCAGTTGACATACTAGGCTGTAATGCAGCCCGACAGTGTGCTCTTGATGGTGTTCCTGTAGAATACTGTGAGGCCCCTTGGGAAAATGCCGAATTTCATCAGCCTCCTGAGGTTAAAGAGTTGCTGTCGAGTCCTTCTCACCACGGTGTCTGTGTGGTTTGACCATTTCAGCTCCTCTCACATACAGTGCCTTGCGAAAGTATTCGGCACCCTTGAACTTTGCGACCTTTTGCCACATTTCAGGCTTCAAACATAAAGATATAAAACTGTATTTTTTTGTGAAGAATCAACAACAAGTGGGACACAATCATGAAGTGGACATTTATTGGATATTTCAAACTTTTTTAACAAATCAAAAACTGAAAAATTGGGCGTGCAAAATTATTCAGCCCCTTAAAATACTTTGTAGCGCCAACCTTTTGCTGCGATTACAGCTGTAAGTCGCTTGGGGTATGTCTCTATCAGTTTTGCACATCGAGAGACTGAAATTTTTTCCCATTCCTCCTTGCAAAACTGCTTGAGCTCAGTGAGGTTGGATGGAGAGCATTTGTGAACAGCAGTTTACAGTTCTTTCCACAGATTCTCGATTGGATTCAGGTCTGGACTTTGACTTGGCCATTCTAACACCTGGATATGTTTATTTTTGAACCATTCCATTGTAGATTTTGCTTTATGTTTTGGATCATTGTCTTGTTGGAAGACAAATCTCCGTCCCAGTCTCAGGTCTTTTGCAGACTCCATCAGCTTTTCTTCCAGAATGGTCCTGTATTTGGCTCCATCCATCTTCCCATCAATTTTAACCATCTTCCCTGTCCCTGCTGAAGAAAAGCAGGCCCAAACCATGATGCTGCCACCACCATGTTTGACAGTGGGGATGGTGTGTTCAGGGTGATGAGCTGTGTTGCTTTTACGCCAAACATAACGTTTTGCATTGTTGCCAAAAAGTTCAATTTTGGTTTCATCTGACCAGAGCACCTTCTTCCACATGTTTGGTGTGTCTCCCAGGTGGCTTGTGGCAAACTTTAAACAACACTTTTTATGGATATCTTTAAGAAATTGCTTTCTTCTTGCCACTCTTCCATAAAGGCCAGATTTGAGCAATATACGACTGATTGTTGTCTTATGGACAGAGTCTCCCACCTCAGCTGTAGATCTCTGCAGTTCATCCAGAGTGATCATGGGCCTCTTGGATGCTTCTCTGATCAGTCTTCTCCTTGTATGAGCTGAAAGTTTAGAGGGACAGCCAGGTCATGGTAGATTTGCAGTGGTCTGATACTTCTTCCATTTCAATATTATCGCTTGCACAGTGCTCCTTGGGATGTTTAAAGCTTGGGAAATCTTTTTGTATCCAAATCCAGCTTTAAACTTCTTCACAACAGTATCTCGGACCTGCCTGGTGTGTTCATTGTTCTTCATGATGCTCTCTGCGCTTTTAACGGACCTCTGTGCAGGTGCATTTATACGGAGACTTGATTACACACAGGTGGATTGTATTTATCATCATTAGTCATTTAGGTCAACATTGGATCATTCAGAGATCCTCACTGAACTTCTGGAGAGAGTTTGCTGCACTGAAAGTAAAGGGGCTGAATAATTTTGCACGCCCAATTTTTCCGTTTTTGATTTGTTAAAAAAGTTTGAAATATCCAATAAATGTCGTTCCACTTCATGATTGTGTCCCACTTGTTGTTGATTCTTCACAAAAAAATACTGTTTTATATCTTTATGTTTGAAGCCTGAAATGTGGCAAATGGTCGCAAAGTTCAAGGGGGCTGAATACTTTCGCAAGGCACTATATGTACGCCAAGGAACTTTAAGTTTTTGACCGTCTCCACAGCAACCCCATTGATGAGAATGGGGGCGTGTCCAACCTGGTTCCCCCTGAGGTCCGCAATCAGCTCCTTTGTTTTGCTGAAGGTGAGGGAGTGGTTGTTTACCTGGCACGACACCTGCAGATTGCCTACCTCCTCCATGTATGGTGTCTCGCCGCTGTTGGTAATCAGGCCTACTATTGTTGTGTCACCAGTGAACTTGATGATGGAGTTGGGACTGGTTGAGGCCATGCAGTCGTGGGTATACAGGGAGTACAGCAGATGACCGAGGATGCACCCTTGTGGGGCCCCTGTGTTGAGAATCCGTGTTGATGAAGTAATGTTGCCTATCTTCACCACTTGAGTGCTGCCCGTCAGTAAGTCCAGGACCCAGTTGCATAGGGAGGAGTTCAGTCCCAGGGCTATGAGTTTTCTGGTGAGCTTAGAGGGCACTATGGTATTGATGGCCGAGCTGTAGTCAATGAACAGCATCCTCAGATATGCATTCCTCTTGTCCGGGTGTGTGAGGCCTGCTTGCAGTGAAATGACGATTGTGTTGTTCATGGATCTGTCAGGGCAGTAGGGGAAATGGAGAGGGTCGTGTGTGTCGGGGAGGGAGCATGTGATGTAGTCTTTGACAAGCCCCTCAAAGTATTTCGTAATGATGGAATTGAGTTCAATGGGTCGGTAGTCATTTAGTTACTATCTCTTTCTTGGTCAAGTGGATATCTTGAATAATAATTACAGTATAAATAAACAATCACAATGTAATCATGTCAAAGTGTGTCAAATAAGAAAGTTGAAAACACTGACTGTGTGACGTTCCGGGGACATCCTAACGACACATTTTAGGGCATCACCTGTGAAATGTAATGTTAAAAATATCCACCTCTGAAATTTCATATGAAATATCATCCCATGTGAAGTGTTCCAAAACCAAATGGTTTTCATTGATTCCACATGTGAAAGGTTATGTGATCACATGTGAAGATCCATCCACCTGGAAAAGAGGAATGCATATGTGAGGATTGGCAGGACAGAGAAGCTATGTCTGGTAGGACGAGGGGCGGGGGTGTATGTCTGTTTGTAAATAACAACTGGTGCACGATTTCTAATATTAAAGAAGTCTCGAGGTTTTGCTCGCCTGAGGTAGAGTACCTCATGATGATCTGTAGACCACACTATCCACCAAGAGAGTGCTCATCTATATTATTCGTAGCCATCTATTTACCACCACAAACCGATGTTGGCACAAAGACCGTACTCAACAAGCTGTATATAAGACAGAAGCAAACAAGACAATGTGCATCCAGAAGTGGTGCACCTAGTGGCTGATGACTTCAATGTGACAGGGTAGCCTAGTGGTTAGAGAGCTGGACTAGTAACCGAAAGGTTGCAAGTTCAAATCCGGAGAATGTAAAAATCTGCAGTTCTGCCCCTGAACCACAGGCTGTTAAACCACTGTTCCTAGGCCATCATTGATAATAAGAATTTATTCTTAACTGACTTGCCAAGTTAAATGAAGGTTAAAAAAAATCTTTAAAAAATGCAGGCAAACTTAAATCAGTTTTACCAGATTTCTACCAGCATGTTGCATGTGCAACCAGAGGGAAAAAAAACTCTAGACCACCTTTACTCCACACACAGAGATGCATACAAAGCTCTCCCTCGCCCTCCATTTGGGAAAATCTGACAATAATTCTATCCTCCCGACTCCTGCTTACAAGCAAAAACTAAAGCAGGAAGTACCAGTGACTTGCTCAATACGGACGTGGTCAGATGACCAATGACATTTGAGGAGTATACCACCTCAGTCACCATCTTCATCAATAAGTGCATCGACGACGTCGTCCCCACAGTGACCATACGTACATATCCCAACCTGAAGACCTGGATTACAGGGAACATCCACACTGAGCTAAAGTCTAGAGCTGCAGCTTTCATGGAGCGGGACACTTATAAGAAATCTCACTATGCCCTCAGACGAACCATCAAATAGGCAAAGCATATAGGGAGGAGGTCAGAGACCTGGCAGTGTGGTGCCTGTTCTTTTTCTTTTAATTTGACTATTTATTACTTTAGTTTATTGAGTAAATATTTTTAACTGTTTCTTGAACTGCATTGTTGGTTAAGGGCTTGTAAATAAGCATTTCACTGAAAGGTCTAAACCTGTTGTATTCGGTGCATGCGACAAATACAATTTGATTTGATGTGTGTAGTGTTCCAAAACATTTGATTTGATGTGAAATCATGTGTTTTTTCCTTATGAGGCAATTAAAAGTTATACTCTTTCAGAATGAATGGTTATTATTCATTTAAAAGGGCTCAAATCTGTGGAAATTGCAGATTGCACCTTTAAAATGAAGTCCAGTAAGTATAAAGTATGTGGTGATCAGTAACATGAATATGGCATGTTGTTATTTATTTAGAGATAATATTGGTGCAATGTGACTTTCTTTGTTGTAGTGCTGAATACACACATCAACTCTGGACACTGAAGATTATGATGGTAGATATTTGTTCACTTCATCAAGCCTCCATCTCTTAAAGTTGATTTTGGCTGGACATATTTTGAGTTTTTGCGTCTCGAAATAACATGTGAAAGGCAATTGTATCATCCTGGTTTGATTTTGTGCAGGAGTGGCTAAGGCTGTTCTGACCATACAGATATCTGCTCCCAGATATTCAGTGGAGAGTCTGTCACTCTCAGATGTGTCATACAGGGGGGAGGAGTCTGAGTGCAGTGCAGCTGAGTTTTCCCACAGTGGTGACTACAGTTGTCTGGGATCACATCAGCAGCAGGATTCTAAATGGAGTGATGTAGTCAGACTGACAGTGACACGTACGTCATCTTATCTCTCAATCACATCTGTGCCTCCATTCTTATAACCAGATTGCTAGAGAATTGAATGTTTATTTTTCCACCATAAGCCGCCACCAAAGTAGTTTCAGAGAACCGTCCTCACAACTACGTGTAACCACGTCAGCCCAGGACTTCCACATCCGGCATCTTCACATGTGGGATGGTCTGAGACTTCCGGACACCTGATGAAACTCTGGGTTTCCACCAAAAAATGTGTCAGAAGCTGTCTCAGGGTAACGTATCTTTTTGCTCGTCGTCTTCACCAGGGTCTTGAACTGACTGCTCTTTGGTGTTGTAACGGACTTCAGAGGGCAATGATCACCTTCGATGGCACGCTGAAGTGCTCTTCACAGATTAATAACGGTTAAAACAGTATTGGGTATGGCATCCTGTTTGTGAGCGGTTTGCTTTTGTCAACGTTGTGGTGGCAGTGTTTTTAATTGTATATTAATTATTGTTTTTTTACATACATTTATTTAACTAGGCAAGTCAGTTAAGAACAAATTCTAATTTACAATGAACGCCTAGGAACCGTGGGGTAACTGCCTTGTTCCGGAGCGTAATGACAGGTTTCTACCTTGTCAGCACGGAGATTTAATCCAGCAGCCTTTCGGTTACTGGCCCAACACTCTAACCGTTATGGTAGGGGCAGGCATAAGCTATGGACAACTAACACAATTTCATTTTTTATTGGCAATTTAAGATCCTGAGACATGATAATGCATGGCCCTATGTCTCTGAATCTTAAAGAATATAACTTGCAAATGCCTCGTGAGCTTAGTTGCCAATAGAGATTTTCATCATTCATTTTTAAATAAAGGTGTTGAAATGGACATTTCCTCTCTGTTTTATGAAGTATTTCTGAAAACACCTCGACAAAATAGAATGTTTCAGTGCTCAGTGTCCACTTTCACAGTATGTGAGAAACACCTCAAAACAAAGAGATCATGAAAGGGATCAATAGGGGACATTTACTACAGTATATTAATTGTCATGAATTGACCCCAAAAATGATAAAATCATTTTACAGTACAATTTCCAGTTTTACTCTTCCCATTCAGTAATAAATATGTTTGTCATACATTCAAACACAATGAAATGTCAGTGACAAAAACATATTTGATCTTTAAAGCATCTGTAGCTTTCTTATTCTGACTAAAAAACATTTGTGTCACAGGAACTGTAGGGAACACTGGACACGAACATTGGAATGCAATGTTCCAATTGCAACTCTCAACTTAATATAGAGTGTTATGTAGTAGGTAGTTTAGTGTTCTCACACGGTTAGGGAACACACTCAGGCACAGGCCGAGGGCATGAGACGTGAAAAAACTACCTCAGCTCTCAGTCGGCTCAGTAGGAAAATAGTCTAGAGACGCTGCTGACACTGTTTGTGAGATGCCGGAAAAAATATTTGTTTTTTTAACCGTCCATCGACTCCTGCCGTTTCACCCAAATGAACAAAAACAGTCCCTCAGAGAATGATCGAGTGCACAACTGATAAATAGTCCCTTATAGATATGTCAGTTATGTGGCTAGCTGCCGGCTGAGACTGAGCTTCAACTGTCTAATGAACAAGTCAACCATCAAACCCCTGAGAGGAGTTAGTTACTTAGCTTTCTGACTGTTGTTTTGACATATTCTCCTAAGCAGTAGTGTGACAGTGAGAGGTGAGAAGAGCTGTGTGTATATGAAGTGAGGGGGTGGCTGAAGATGTCCATTTCCTTTGTGGGCAGTGGCACAAAGTAGGTTAGCTAGCTAGGCCTGCATATATATATATATCTCAGTATACAGAGAAAGCATTTTTGACCATTCTTGATTCACAAGGGAATTTTTCAGCATGAAAACCCCAGCAGCGTTAGAGTTCTTGAAACAAACTGGTGTGTCTGGCACATACTACCAGACCCCGTTCAAAGGTACTTAAAACCTCTTGAAACTCCCCATCCCGGATCCGGGATTGTGACTAAGCCTCAGGCTCATTAGCATAACGCAACGTTAACGATTTCTGAAAATCGCAAATAAAAAGACTCCCAGCCACATACCAGATGCGCAGTGTTTCCTGAAAGCGTCTGTGTGTAGGAGAAATCGTTCCGTTTTCTACATTGCGCCTGGCTACCGAAACGAACCGAAAATGCAGTCACCTACAACGTGAAACTTTTTCCGGATTAACTACATAATATCGACCGAAACATGGCAAACGTTGTTTGGAATCAATCCTCAAGGTGTTTTTTCACATATCTCTTCATTGACATGCAGTTCGTGGAAGCTTGCTTCTCTCTCTGTGCCCCATGGAAAAATACTGGCAGGTGACTTTTGCGCACCAATTTCGGCGCAGGACACCGGGCGGACACGTGGTAAATGTGGTCTCTTATGGTCAATCTTCCAATGATCTGCCTACAAATACGTCACAATGCTGCAGACACCTTGGGGAAACGACAGAAAGGGTAGACTCATTCCTCTTGCGTTCACAGCCATATAAGGAGATCATGAAAGACAGAGCCTCAAAAATCCTTGTCATTTCCTGGATGCCAAGTCATCTTGGTTTTGCCTGAAGCTCACGTTAAAGGGCACGCACAGAGAAGATATTTGTATTTCTGGACACGTCAGAGTGTTTTCTTTCGAACAGTAGCAATTATATGCATAGTCGAGCATCTTTTTGTGACAAAATATCTTGTTTAAAACGGGAACGTTTTTCTTCCAAAAATGAAATAGCGCCACCATAGGTGTAAGAGGTTAAGGACATTACATCAAAGTTGGAACAGCCTGTAGTGTGGTTTTCCACTTTAATTTTGAGTGTGACTCCAAATCCAGACCTCCATGGGTTGATAAATTTGATTTCCATTGATAATTTTTGTGTGATTTTGTTGTCAGCACATTCAACTATGTAAGAAAAAAGTATTTAATAAGAATAATTCATTCATTCAGATCTAGGATGTGTTATTTTAGTGTTCCATTTATTTTTTTGAGCAGTGTATAATCAAATTCATGAAAATGCAGTCAATGGATGAATTTACTTCTTCAAAATACATTTCATTACTTTTGTTGTGCTTTACACCATTGCACGTCTGTTTTTGAGCACTGTGAAGACCCATGAAAAGTTTATAAACTACAAAGCTGATAGTCACTTCCTGGTTACTTTCACAGCATATGATTTAAACATTGTTGTGTTGTTGTTTTCATTGACACTTGGAGGTGAGGTTCCCTGATTGGTGTCACTCGTTAGTCAGAATGTGTTACAACTTGGGGTTTTATTTTGTTTGCCTCTTCTTGGTCTTTGTTGAATCTCACTGTGGAACATGTTTTGTTCCAGTTGTTGCTAGTACATTTTCAATGGACTACCCCATGAGTGTCTTTCAGAGCCCACTGGTCTCATTTTTGTCTTTGTCAGTGACTCTTTTATTAATTCCCATTTGTGTTTTGGTTACATTTGAGGTTTTCTTGCTGGGGAACGTAACAGCATAAGTGTATACAGTAGATATTGTAATTAAGAATTTTATAAAGGTGTTATATTGTCTTGTATTTCAGGTCAGAAGTGTTGGAGTGTGACTTACACCCATCAGAGTATCTGTACCTTGAAGGGGTCAACAGTGGACATTTCCTGCTCTTACACATATCCCAGTTATCATGAGATCAAACAAGCTTTCTGGTTTACTAAATGGTCTGGTCTGGAGGCTGAAGATCTGAGCTCAGTGCCAGGGTATGAGGGTCATATAGAGTACCTTGGGGATAAGGAGAGTGACTGTACCCTGAGAATCACAGACCTGAGATTGAGTGACTCTGCTGGGTTCAGGTTCAGATTCATAACATCTGGAGGAAAGTTTTCTGGCTCACCTGTCTCTCTGACTGTCACAGGTAATCTGTCACACATTTCACATCTATGACACATATCAAGATAACTGTAATGTGTTGTTTTTCATGTATGCTAATGAGAATGTTGTGTTTTAATCTGTTTTATTGATTCTATGGAACCCAGGACTTCCTGGAAAACAGTGGAAATTATTACAGAGTTGACTGTCCTGTCTAAATATATCAAATTAATGACCGTAATTACCTTATTTAAGGGCAGTCATGCAGACACTGCAGTGTTATGTAACAGGGAAAAAAGATATAATATTTCACATAAGAGGACATATATAGGAGGAGAATAATGATGTGGTTCCTATTACTCCAGATGTTGTGTTGGAGATGGATCCTACATCTGTGTCAGAGGGGGAGAGAGTCACACTGAGATGTAGAACCAAATGTACACTGGACCCCATCACAGCCTACAGTTGGTATAAGAATGGACAGTCTCTACCAAACAGCAACACCTCCTCTCCTGTCTATATCCTGTTCTCAGTCAGCAGTGAGGATACAGGCAGATACTCCTGTTCTGTAGAAGGACATGAGGATCTCCCCTCTGCTGAAGAGACTCTCATTGTCACATGTAAGTACATTGGGGATTTTAATGTCCAGTTTGATATACTGACAACGTTGATACTTGCATTTAGAATAGAATGTTTTACACATAAATATATCTATCAATACATATTTTAGTGTGTAACATCCTGTCCCTCCCTGGCCATAGAAAGGCCTCGGTTCTCTATGGTGTTTAGGTCAGAGCGTGACTAGGGGGGAGTTCTAGTCATTTATTTTCTATGTGGCTGGTTTGTGCGGTTCCCAATTAGAGGCAGCTGGTAATTGTTGCCTCTAATTGGGGATCATATTCAGGAAGCCCTTTATCCCACCTTCTTTGTGGGATATTGTTTTTGAGTGAGTTCATGTTGCACCTCAGTACTGTCGGCGTTGTTAGTTTCTTGGTTTATTGTAAGTTTCACTAAAAATAAAGATGTAGAACTCCACTCATGCTGCGCCTTGGTCCGTCTCTCCACACGATCGTGACTCATCCATTTCCCTGAATGTGCATTACCACAATGTCATCATTATTTATTGTGATTCTGTTTCACATTTTCTTTTGCTCTGAATTAATAATTTATTATAATTTATAAATTATTTCAACTAAACACAAATGTTGCTATAAATAAATACAATGTATTTTACACTAGATGGCCCAAGGAACACCTCAGTGTCAGTCAGTCCCTCTGGTGAAATAGTGGAGGGCAGTTCAGTGACTCTGACCTGCAGCAGTGATGCCAACCCACCTGTGGACAAATACACCTGGTACAAGAAGAACGTAACCTCACCAAAAGCATCAGGACAGAGTTACAGCATCACTAACATCATCTCTGAGGACAGAGGAGAATATTACTGTGAGGCCCAGAATGGAAGAGGATCTAATAACTCTACAGCTCTGATGATCATTGTAGCAGGTAAAGTTACATCTTCAATACAAAATGATGTTCAATAAGAAATGATGTTTCAAGGTGATCTTCTTCTAGTTTGCCTTATTACACTTTGGTTTTTAACTATACATGGGCTTCTATATACAAGTATTACATTAATGTCCTGTTTTGCTGTATGTTCGTTTTCACTTCATAATAACCTGTACTCATATCATCTATATTATCTTTTAGGGAAACAGACCTCAGTTCTAACTGCAGCTGTAGGAATCATAGTGGTTGTTCTGGGTGTCATACTGGCTTCATGTCTCTCTGGACTCATGTGGTTCAGGTGAGTGAAAGTGCATATTTTAAAGATTATTTCACTTTATTATCTTCATTACTTCATTAATATATTCATTCACTCATTCATTTACAAAACAGGAAGAAGGTCTCCAAAACCACCTCTGACACAAGACACACAGCAGGCAATGGACAGGTCTGTTGAAACAGATGTAGGATTGTCTTTATTGCTTTGTGGGACATTTCCACTCTTCATGCTGTCTGTCCCCAGGTCTATTTATGTTGTCTGTTCTCTCTCTCCATCAGGGAGACTCTAGTCCAGTGTATGACAACATCTCAGGCATGGCCTTCACCTCTACTGCAGCACAGACAGCGGCCACCGTCGACCAGGATGATGTTCACTATGCCAGTGATGTTCACTCTCGCTTAAAAAACCAGGAAGTGCCTCTCTACTCCACCGTCCAGCTGCCTCAACCCCAGAAAGAGGATGAGGATGTCCAGTACGCTGCTTTGAATTTCAACCTTCCCAGTGCTGCCACCTGGTGAGCATATTCTGCCATTACAACAACATAGAGTCTTCTATTTTGAACATGTGAACACAGACAGCATCAAGGCCATTCATATGCTGCTGCTTATTGGAGGAGAGGACAAGCATGCCATTAAAATAAGGACAACAGTTGACCCCTAGTGACCCCTCATTGCTCCCTGATAACTCCCTCCATCACTATCTGAGGGTTGAAGGAGAAATCTTCATGTCAAGTGACATTTCATTGAACTCTATGGTGAACTCTAGGGGCATACTATGGTGTGACAGTGAACATTTTGAAAAGTTGCAGTTTTAATGTCTAAAAGGTTCCAGGGCCATTCTTCAGGCCAAATGGCATTTCCTGAAACTACAAACTCAACAATTTACATCTCAAGACAGTTACTATGACGTGTCTATAATGAAGGAGGGATGTGATGTGATGATGGTTTTGAGTAACTGCTCTGCTTGCATTCCAAATGGCACCCTATTCCCTATTTAGTTCACTACTGGTCTAAAGGAGTGCAGGCAAAAATGGAGTAGGGTGCCATTTGGGACTCACATTCAGTTTAATGTTTCTTTCTCCAGGTCCACGGTGGTACAAGCAGCTGAGGAGGATCCCTCTGTTCTCTACAGTACAGTCAACAAACCCAGAACCAAGAAGTCCTTAACACAACAAACCCAGAACCAAGAACTGAATACAACAAACCCAGAACCAAGAACTGAATACAACAAACCCAGAACCAAGAACTGAATACAACAAACCCAGAACCAAGAACTGAAAACAACAAACCCAGAACCAAGAACTGAACACAACAAACCCAGAACCAAGAAGACCTGACAAACCCAGAAACAAGAACTGAAAACAACAAACCCAGAACCAAGAATACCTGACAAACCCAAAACCAAGAACTGAAAACAACAAACCCAGAACCAAGAAGACCTGACAAACCCAAAACCAAGAACTGAAAACAACAAACCCAGGACCAAGAACTGAAAACAACAAACCCAGAACCAAGAAGACCTGACAAACCCAAAACCAAGAACTGAAAACAACAAACCCAGAACCAAGAACTGAAAACAACAAACCCAGAACCAAGAAGACCTTGTATATCTGGACCCGTATGTAATAACTAAGTGGTATAATTAAGCAATAAGGTCAGAGGGGGTGTGGTATATTGTCCTATATACTGTACCACGGCTAAGGACTGTTCTTAAGCACGACACAACGCAGAGTTCCTGTATACAGCCGTTAGCTGTGGTTATATTGGCCTATATACTGTACCACGGCTAAGGACTGTTCTTAAGCACGACACAACGCAGAGTTCCTGTATACAGCCGTTAGCTGTGGTATATTGGCCTATATACTGTACCACGGCTAAGGACTGTTCTTAAGCACGACACAACGCAGAGTTCCTGTATACAGCCGTTAGCTGTGTTATATTGGCCTATATACTGTACCACGGCTAAGGACTGTTCTTAAGCATGACACAACGCAGAGTTCCTGGATACAGCCCTTAGCTGTGGTATATTGTCCTATATACTGTACCACGGCTAAGTACTGTTCTTAAGCACGACACAACGCAGAGTTCCTGTATACAGCTTTTAGCTGTGGTATATTGGCCTATATACTGTACCACGGCTAAGGACTGTTCTTAAGCACGACACAACGCAGAGTTCCTGTATACAGCCGTTAGCTGTGGTATATTGGCCTATATACTGTACCACGGCTAATGACTGTTGTTCTGCACAACGCAGAGTGCCTTGATACAGCCCTTAGCCGTGGTATATTGACCATAAACTACAAGCCCGAGGGCCATATTGCTATTATAAACTGGTTACCAACATAAATAGAAAGTAAGCAAATATGTTGGTGTCATACCAGTGTTCTATTGTCTGATATACTGAATGTGAAATGAAATGCTTATTCAGCAAATCATCATCCAGGACCTAAACTACCTGTTTATAATAGTATCTAATAATATACAGTGCATTCAGAAAGTATTCAGACCCCTTGACTTTATCCACATTTTGTTATGTTACAGCCTTATTCTAAAATTGAATAAATAGTTGTTTTCCCCTCATCAATCTACACACAATACCCCATAATGACAAAGCAAAAACAGGTATTTAGAAAGGTTTGCAAATTGATTAAAAATACAAAATGGAAGTATCACATTACATAAGTATACAGACCCTTTACTCAGTACTTTGTTAAAGCACCATTGGCAGCGAGTCTTTCTTGGGTATCATGCTACCAGCTTAAAACATTTTTTAGTAAATTTGGTTGTCTGTTACCCAAATAAATTAAATTTGTTTCTATACACATTATATAGAGTTTGCTAGATTTTAAAAAATATATTTGTTTAAATGTTTTTATGACAAATTTATATCACAATTTTGCCTCAAAATTCAGGAAATAAATCTGCTTGATGCAATGTTTCTTATTACTTTTATCAAAACATTACTAATGTGTGAAGTGTAAACAAATCATAAATAGGTTGCTGTAATTCAGCAGCAAAGCACCGTATAGTTCACAATCACTTTGTCCAGAGCAGCTGTGTGATGCACAAAAATGCCAGTTTATGGAAGTCACTTCACTTGATTGTCAGAGGTAACAGAGTTAACTTCTAGCTGGCTAGCTAGCTTTCGGTATCACTGAACAACGTCTGCTTCATGTAGCTAACAAGCCAACTGAGATGGCTAGTTCACTGAATTCATATGCCAGTCCAACATCATCTCTTAATTACACAGTATCTTTACATGGTTGGTTTATTCTGTCTACATTTCTTTACATTTTCAAATGTTATTTGACATTTTATTTTGTTTATTTTCATTTGTATCTTTATCTGCTGCCATCTTTTGTTTGAATTCTCCCCTGACTCCGCCCACTTCTTCCCCAAAGTAGACCTGACTCCGCCCACTTCTTCCCCGAAGTAGACCTGACTCCGCCCACCTCTTCCCCGAAGTAGACCTGACTCTGCCCACTTCTTCCCCGAAGTAGACCTGACTCCGCGCACCTCTTCCCCGAAATAGACCTGACTCCGCCCAGCTCTTCCCCGAAGTAGACCTGACTCCGCCCACCTCTTCCCCGAAGTAGACCTGACTCTGCCCACTTCTTCCCCGAAGTAGACCTGACTCCGCCCACCTCTTCCCCGAAGTAGCCCTGACCCCGCCCACTTCTCCCCCGAAGTAGACCTGACTCCGCCCACCTCTTCCCCGAAGTAGACCTGACTCTGCCCACTTCTTCCCCGAAGTAGACCTGACTCCGCCCACCTCTTCCCCGAAGTAGCCCTGACCCCGCCCACTTCTCCCCCGAAGTAGACCTGACTCCGCCCACTTCTTCCCCGAAGTAGACCTTGTAAACGTCGTAGATTTGCATGTTTCGCTCTCTGATCGGATTGTCTGAATTCACTAGTTGAGTGTCAATCACAGAAGAAAAAAAACATTGAAGAAAATACATTTTGAGAAAATGTGAATCCCTTGTCCATTTCCATGACCCCTGGCAAAGACATAGAATGTGTATAGGGCAAAGATTTCAGCTTTGCCTGTTCCACTGATATGGATTCAGCTAACAAATATGGAAACTCCAATGTTCACACCAGTCTCATACCTTTAAATCCATGACGGGAAGAGTGAACTTGCACACTTGGTAAAGGGTTGGGAATCGGGACCTCAGTCTCAGGCACCTTATTACCAGTTTGATATTTTGTTATTGATCCAAGTGGATGAGGACATGATTGGGACATATGAAGAGAGACTGGAGGCTGCAGTAATGTTGAGATGCCAGTAGGGGGAGCTCTAGTCTAGAACACTGGAACCTTCAGGAGCACTTTGATGGAGATGATGAGGAGTGATGGGTCAAATCTTGTGAGGAAACACATTAAGAAACCATATAGAACAGTCAACACTTTGTTGTGGATCTGTATTTAAAGAAAAGACTATGTTGAAAATGGGCTGCATTTTGCCCCATTAAAAAATGTAGGCCCACTCCTCAAATGAAGAAATGTAAATAGCTGTGCAGTCTTTATCAGTACATCCAGTACATCCCTTTCTGACATGCTGTTGATGCATGTGATTGTCTTAAATGCCTGACTAGGCTACTTTCACAATGTGTCAGTCACTAAAATCACACTTCTTGTTTCTATGCACAGCTACGACAGTAAATTGACTCACTGTACAAGACCTCCCCCCTTCACTCTGAAAGTACGGTTGACAAGATCATTAGATATATATATATGTACTGTATAATTTTACTTTTACTTACATTTTTGACACTTTGTGAATATGGAACCTGGACTGTTTTAATGGATCAGGTGGAGTTATTCACCAGCTATAGAGTGAGTTGTTTTTTATGTTTCTACGACTGCAGGGTGGGAGATGCAACAATGTCCTTGAGAACAGCAGGAAGTGTGTTGTGGGTCTTTCTCTGGTCTGTAGCAGGTATGTGGTCTGTAGCAGGTATGGTCTCATTCATAATGTTTTAGTAATGTTATTCTGTGTGTTCAGTGACATCGTCTGTTAGGGGCTTCTTCTTTTCTGGAATAGTTGTCTTTCACACCTCACTGAGTAACACTTAGGTCCTTTCTGTGGTTTCCATTCACAGTTACATGCAATTAAGCTAAACTGTTGAATTCCATTTAGTTCAGTTAAATGTCTTGGTTTGTGTTTGTCTGTATAACATAGGATTTCTTCCATCTGTGCATTAGAGTGAATACTAAGTGATAAAGGGATTTACAGTGATAGTTTTTTAGTCACTTTATTTGGATAGTCTGGATAGATGCTCTACAGATGGTCATTCTATCAACACACTACCTGTTGATAAGTTACTGCTTTTATTTTTTACTGTGTCACAATAGTCTCTTTCTACTATTTTCCCTGTACCTTGACACAGCTCTCTCTCCAGAGTGTCCATCATGACCCTAACTGGGACACACACACCACTGAAAATGAGGACCAGACACTCTGGCAGTAGGTATGTTATAACATATTCATATGTGTTTATTTTGTATATAATATTTGTGTTTGTGTGTGTGAGTGGGTGACAGAGAGAGATGAACACAGAAAGTAGAAGTAAGAGAGAATGCTATAGAGCAGTGTGTAAAGTGCTCATACTGTGTTTCCTTTGTCGCTGTCTCTCTGAGTGTGAAAATCCCCCACAGTGACACGTTCACATCTCTTCAGAGAGACGCTCAGCACTCCGTATATCAGACCATCCAGGGGAGAGAACCACCACAGAACCTGGACTGATAGAACCACCACAGAACCTGGAGGGAAGAGAACCACCACTGAATCTGGAGGAAGGAGAACTACCACAGAACCTGGAGAGAAGAGAACCACCACAGAACCTGGAGAGAAGAGAACCACCACAGAACCTGGACAAAAGAGCTATGGCCCCAAACCAAAGCTAGTCCTTACACTCTATTCTCTTGCTAATATATTGTTATAATATAATGAAGGTTCACCCAAGTTACAAAATGACACATTGGTTTCCCTTCCCTTTTAGCAGTCTATGAACATGGTGACATCAGTCCCTGCTTTGGTTTAGTTTCCCCTGACACTGTTTCCACCTGCTAACGTTTTAGCATTCGTGGCACAAATCCCATTCGTCATGTGACTGATAAGAGGCATTTCTCGCACATCATTTCGAAATCAATCAAAAGTAAAAAAAAATGTGTTGTGAAGGACAACAAAGTCACTTCTAGATGATTTGAACATGATGAGAGAAATCTTAATATCAGTCCCGTGACTTGAATGGGATTTTTGTAAATGTGGGAGTGTTCGACATAGCAGCTGACTTTATAGGCAGTCGAGATCTACAAATCACCTTGCATGATGAATAACTACTCAATATTATTTATAGATCATTCAGTCAGTCACAATTTACCCATGATACATCAGTTTTGATGTTCTCGAACACTGTCTGAGTGACTGCTGAAGGAAGCCTTCTCTGCATAAGCTTCTTGGTCCCTGACATAGAGTTGGATAGAAGGTACATCTTGACATCTTTGTCATGATGTCTTCTGGAGCAGAATGAGCAGCACCATTGAGGGCTATTTCCATATTAAAGTAGTTCATATCTTCAACTTCCATAAGTTTAATAACAGTCGGTATACCAACTGAAATGGTGTATTCAATGGCTTTAGTCATGCTAAAATGGGCTTTGAAGCAAGTACGCCCTCTATTCAACTCTATTGTCCCTGACTGCTTCAATGTTGTGTCAACCAGACATCAAACCTCACACTCAGTGTCTATTTATATAGACTTCCAGTAAGTTAACTTGCAACACATCTCCCCTTCACTCTGTAAGTATGCTTGATGATATCTTAAAATATGTTTATTTTATCATTTGTTTGTTTCCATGAACTTCTGTATCCTGTTATGTGCATGGCGATGCTATTGTAATGTATGTTTTGTTTTTCTGTTATTTACAGTATACTCTGTAGATGTAGTTCTGCGTATTTAATCGGATACAGTATTGTACATGTGGTTACACATATAATACTTTAGCATGGTATTTTAAGGACTCTGAAAGCAATAGATTGTTGTGGAGACTTGTTTGAAAATGACCTAAAGTAAGACTGAAAGTAACAGTGATTAGGTGGATGCTTCGTAAGAGCTTTAGGAGTAGTATTAACATGAGACACAGTGATGGTGGGTTGTGTTTAGGAGTAGTATTAACATGAGACACAGTGATGGTGGGTTGTGTTTAGGAGTAGTATTAACATGAGACACAGTGATGGTGGGTTGTGTTTAGGAGTAGTATTAACATGAGACACAGTGATGGTGGGTTGTGTTTAGGAGTAGTATTAACATGAGACACAGTGATGGTGGGTTGTGTTTAGGAGTAGTATTAACATGAGACACAGTGATGGAGGGTTGTGTTTAGGAGTAGTATTAACATGAGACACAGTGATGGTGGGTTGTGTTTAGGAGTAGTATTAACATGAGACACAGTGATGGTGGGTTGTGTTTAGGAGTAGTATTAACATGAGACAGTGATGGTGGGTTGTGTTTAGGAGTAGTATTAACATGAGACACAGTGATGGAGGGTTGTGTTTAGGAGTAGTATTAACATGAGACACAGTGATGGTGGGTTGTGTTTAGGAGTAGTATTAACATGAGACACAGTGATGGTGGGTTGTGTTTAGGAGTAGTATTAACATGAGACAGTGATGGTGGGTTGTGTTTAGGAGTAGTATTAACATGAGACACAGTGATGGTGGGTTGTGTTTAGGAGTAGTATTAACATGAGACACAGTGATGGTGGGTTGTGTTTAGGAGTAGTATTAACATGAGACACAGTGATGGTGGGTTGTGTTTAGGAGTAGTATAAACATGAGACAGTGACGGTGGGTTGTGTTTAGGAGTAGTATTAACATGAGACACAGTGATGGTGGGTTGTGTTTAGGAGTAGTATTAACATGATACACAGTGATGGTGGGTTGTGTTTAGGAGTAGTATTAACATGAGACACAGTGATGGTGGGTTGTGTTTAGGAGTAGTATAAACATGAGACACAGTGATGGTGGGTTGTGTTTAGGAGTAGTATTAACATGAGACACAGTGATGGTGGGTTGTGTTTAGGAGTAGTATTAACATGAGACAGTGACGGTGGGTTGTGGTTTTGTTGGTTTAAATGCACACACTCAGTATCACTTCCCTGTTCTCCTTTCCTGTCTGTCCTCTGACAGACCTCCCGAGTCATATCAGAAATCTGTATATACACATTAGACTTTACAGAACATGTTCCTCTGTAGCTCAGTTGGTAGAACATGGCACCTGCAACGTTATGGGTTTGGTTCCCAGGACCACCCATTGGTGCTCTAGTCTAGATCACTGAACCTTCAGCACCACTTTGATGCAGCCGATGAGCAGTGATTGTCATGGGTGTTTAAATGGAATGGGTTCTAATTGAATAACATCATGGAACTTTGACCTGTATATACAGAACTCAGAAGGGCAAGGTAGGTCATTAAAATGTTAACGTTATAAATAGTTTAGTCAACACATTGTTTACATAGTTCTGTATGTAGTATAAAAGACCACAGTGAAAATTGACACATTTGTTTCATAAAATAAATATATGCCCAGACTTGTCTTTTACACAATTTCTGTTCTATTACAGTAACAGCCCTTTTCTGGCGTGTTGGTCTGGTTGTCGTGGATGTTAATGTCTTTAATAAACAGGAAGGACAGTTCTGCATCCACTACTTGTGTTCTGACTGCTTTTATAATGTTTCAACACTTCAGGTTTTCACTCACTACCAGACAGTTGACTCACTGTACAAGACCTCTCCTCTTCACTTCACTCTGTAAGTACACTTGACAATATCTTGAAATATAGTTTTAGTTTTGATGTTTTTAGCCAAACATCACATGACTTCCTGTATCTTTGTACTTGGTGGTTTATATTGAACTGTGTTTTGGTTGTTACATCAGGGCCTGCATTCATAAAGTGTCTCAGACGGTCCATATAATTATGATCTAAAAGGCTAAACTGATCCCAGATCAGCTCTCCTACTCTGATACACATTGTGAATACTGACCCTGGACTGGGGTTTCATGTGTTTAGTTTAGTTCAGTTTATTCATGTACATGTTTAAAACATGATCAGTAGAGTATACCAGTAATACCCAGATCTCCATTCAATAGGGTCATGTTCACTGTCATAGTATAACAGGGACAATGATAACTGTCTGTGTGTGTGTGTGTGTGTGTGTGAGTGTGTGAGAGTGTGTGAGTGTGCGTGTACGTGTGCGTGTACGTGTGTGTGTGAGAGTGTATGAGTGTGAGTGCGTGTGTGTGTGTGTACGTACGTGTGTGTGTGTGTGTGTGTGTGTGTGTGTGTGTGTGTGTGTGTGTACATGTGTGTGTGTGTACGTTGGACATGTGGTTTCACATAAAGACTTGTGCATTTTAAGTGCTCTCAGATCAACATATTGTTGTGGAGACATTTTGAAAATGGCCTAAAGTAAGAGTTTTGAGCGATTGAATGAATGCTTCGTAAGAGCTTTAGGAGTAGGATTAACAAGAGACACAATGATGGTGGGTTGTGTTTAGGAGTAGTATTAACATGAGACACAGTGATGGTGGGTTGTGTTTAGGAGTAGTATTAACATGAGACACAGTGATGGTGGGTTGTGTTTAGGAGTAGGTTTAACATGAGACAGTGATGGTGGGTTGAGTTTAGGAGTAGTGTTAACATGAGACACAGTGATGGTGGGTTGTGTTTAGGAGTAGTATTAACATGAGACACAGTGATGGTGGGTTGTGTTTAGGAGTAGTATTAACATGAGACACAGTGATGGTGGGTTGTGTTTAGGAGTAGTATTAACATGAGACACAGTGATGGTGGGTTGTGTTTAGGAGTAGTATTAACATGAGACACAGTGATGGTGGGTTGTGTTTAGGAGTAGGTTTAACATGAGACAGTGATAGTGGGTTGTGTTTAGGAGTAGTATTAACATGAGACACAGTGATGGTGGGTTGTGTTTAGGAGTAGGTTTAACATGAGAGAGTGATGGTGGGTTGAGTTTAGGAGTAGTATTAACATGAGACAGTGATGGTGGGTTGTGTATAGGAGTAGTATTAACATGAGACACAGTGATGGTGGGTTGTGTTTAGGAGTAGGTTTAACATGAGACAGTGATGGTGGGTTGAGTTTAGGAGTAGTGTTAACATGAGACACAGTGATGGTGGGTTGTGTTTAGGAGTAGGTTTAACATGAGACACAGTGATGGTGGGTTGTGTTTAGGAGTAGGTTTAACATGAGACAGTGATAGTGGGTTGTGTTTAGGAGTAGTATTAACATGAGACACAGTGATGGTGGGTTGTGTTTAGGAGTAGGTTTAACATGAGAGAGTGATGGTGGGTTGAGTTTAGGAGTAGTATTAACATGAGACAGTGATGGTGGGTTGTGTATAGGAGTAGTATTAACATGAGACACAGTGATGGTGGGTTGTGTTTAGGAGTAGGTTTAACATGAGACAGTGATGGTGGGTTGAGTTTAGGAGTAGTGTTAACATGAGACACAGTGATGGTGGGTTGTGTTTAGGAGTAGGTTTAACATGAGACAGTGATGGTGGGTTGAGTTTAGGAGTAGTGTTAACATGAGACACAGTGATGGTGGGTTGTGTTTAGGAGTAGGTTTAACATGAGACAGTGATAGTGGGTTGTGTTTAGGAGTAGTATTAACATGAGACACAGTGATGGTGGGTTGTGTTTAGGAGTAGGTTTAACATGAGAGAGTGATGGTGGGTTGAGTTTAGGAGTAGTATTAACATGAGACAGTGATGGTGGGTTGTGTATAGGAGTAGTATTAACATGAGACACAGTGATGGTGGGTTGTGTTTAGGAGTAGTATTAACATGAGACAGTGATGGTGGGTTGAGTTTAGGAGTAGTGTTAACATGAGACACAGTGATGGTGGGTTGTGTTTAGGAGTAGTATTAACATGAGACACAGTGATGGTGGCTTGTGTTTAGGAGTAGTATTAACATGAGACACAGTGATGGTGGGTTGTGTATAGGAGTAGTATTAACATGAGACAGTGATGGTGGGTTGTGTTTAGGAGTAGTATTAACATGAGACAGTGATGGTGGTTGTGTATAGGAGTAGTATTAACATGAAACACAGTGACGGTGGGTTGTGTTTAGGAGTAGTATTAACATGAGACAGTGATGGTGGGTTGTGTATAGGAGTAGTATTAACATGAGACAGTGATGGTGGGTTGTGTTTAGGAGTAGTATTAACATGAGACAGTGATGGTGGGTTGTGTATAGGAGTAGTATTAACATGAGACACAGTGATGGTGGGTTGAAATGCTGACTAAACGGGTCCTTTCCAACAATGCAGAGTTAAAGATAAAATACAGTCTATTCAGAAAGTATTCAGACCCTTAAACTTTTCCCACATGTTGTTACATTACAGCCTTATTCTAAAATGGATTCAATTGTTTTTTCCCCCTCATCAATATAAACACAATTCTCCATAATAATAAATACAAAAACAGTTTTTTATACATTTTTGTAAAAAAATGTAAGCTGAAATATCACATTTCCATAAGAATTAAGACCTTTTACTCAGTACTTTGTTAAAGCACCTTGGCAGCAACTACAGCCTCGAGTCCTCTTAGGTATGATGCAACAAGCTTGGCAAACTTGTATTTGGTGAGTTTCTGTCATCTTCTCTGCAGATCCTCTCAAGCTCTGTGAGGTTGGATGGGGAGCATTGCTGCACAGCTACTTTCAGGTCTCTCCAGAGATGTTCGATTGGGTTTGTCCTGCCTCTGGCTGGGCCACTGAAGGACATTCAGAGACTTGTCCCGAAGCCACTCCTGCGTTGTCTTGGCTGTGTGCTTAGGGTTGTTGTCCTGTTGGGAGGTCCTGAGCGCTCTGGAGCAGGTTTTCATCAAGGATCTCTCTCTACTTTTCTCATCGTTCCCTCAATCCTGCCTAGTCATCCAGTCCCTGCAGCTGAAAAACATCCCCACACCATTATGCTGCCACCACCATGCTTCATCGTAGGGATGTGCCAGGTAACCTCCAGACGTGACACTTGGCTATTGAGGCCAAAGACTTCCATCTTGGTTTCATCAGAACAGAGAATCTCATTTCGGTGCCTTTTTGGCAAAGTTCAAGCTGGCTGTCATCTGGCTTCCATCTGGCCACTCTACAATAAAGGCCTGATTGGTGGAGTGCTGCAGAGATGGTTATCCATCTGGAAGGTTCTCCCATCTCCATAGAGGAACACTGGAGCTCTGTCAGAGAGACCATAGAGTTCTTGGTCACCTACCTGACCAAGGCATGTCTCCTCCGATTGCTCCATTCTTCCATTTAAGAATGATGGAGGCCACTGTGTTCTTGGGAACCTTCAATGCTGCAGAAATGTTTTGTACCCTTCCCCAAATCTTTGCCTAGACCCAATCCTGTCTCGGAGCTGTACAGACAATTCCTTCATCGTCATGGCTTGGTTTTTTCTCTGACATGAATAGTCAACTGTGGGACCTTATATAGACAGGAATTTACTACAGGTGGACTCCAATCACATTTTAAGGACGATCAATGGAAACATGACACACCTGAGCTCAATTTCTAATCTCATAACAAAGGTTATGAATACTTGTGTAAAAAAACAGTTTTTGCTTTGTCTTTATGGTGTATCGTGTGTAGAATGATGAGGGAAATTGTTCTTTATTCCATATTAGAATAAGGCTTTAACGTAACAAAATGTCGAAATAGGTAAAGGGGTCTGAATACTTACACTGTATAAATGTTTTGAGGGAAATAGTGACACAAGGAATAAATACAGAGTGAATAACGAATATCAATAACGAGTAAAAATAACATCTGTTCCACAGTACAGAGTCGATGTGCAGGGCTACGAGGTAATGAGGTGTTTGTGTACATACATATAAGGGAAAGGGGGATACCTAGTCAGTTGCACAACTGAATGCATTCAACTGAAATGTGTCTTCTACATTTAATTCAACCCCTCTGAATCATAGAGGGACGTGGGGCTGTACAAATGGACGTAATCGTCGCCCGGGAGCAGTTGTTGTTGTGGGTTAACTGCCTTGCTCAAGGGCAGAACTGCAGAATTTACTGCTTTTGCCAGTTCAGGAAGTCAAAACAGCAACCTTTACTGGCCCAACGCTCTTAACCGCTAGGCTACCTGCTGTCCCATAGGGAGGGGTAAAGTGACTAGGCATCAGGAGCGATAATAGAAAAGCGAGCATAGAAGTAACTTACTGTAGCTCGTCTGGTGGACTTGTGTCACTGGGCAGCTTGCGGCTGGATTTCCCTTTGTAATCCATGATAGTTTGCAAGCCCAGCCACATGCTTCTCGCTTCAGAGCCAGCATAGTAGGATTCAGCCTTAGTCCTGTATTGACGTGTTTCCGGTTTGATTGCTCATCTCGATGTGGTCGCAGAATTTCTTTATGCGTCTGGATTAGTGTCTCGTTCCTTGAAAGCGGAAGCTCTAGCCTTTAGCTCTGTGCAGATGTTGCCTGTAATCCATGGCTTCTGGTTGGGGTACGTCTGTAAGTCACTGTGGTGACAATGTCGGCGATGCACTTATTAATGAAGCGGTGAAAGACGTGGTCAATTCCTCAATGTTATTGGATGAATCCCGGAACATATTCTAGTCTGTGCTAGTGAAACAGTCCTGTTGCTGAGCATCCACTTAATCGGACCACTTCCATATTGAGCGTGTCTCTGGTAGGTCCTGTTTGAGTATTAGCTTGTAGGCAGGAAGCAGGAGGACAAAGGTATGGTCTGATTTGCCAAAGAGAGGGCAAGGGAGGGCCTTTTATTCATGTGTATAGTATAGGTGAACTGGAGTTTTGTTCCTCCTAGTTGCACAGGTGAGGATCCAAAAGTGTTCTTCGGCTGTCCCCATAGGATCACCCTTTTTGGTTCTATGTAGAATTATTTTTGGTTCCAGGTCGAACATTTTTGTGTTCCATGTAGAACCCTCTGTGGAAAGGGTTCTATATGGAACCCAAAAATGTTCTACCTGGAAACAAAAATAGTTCTTCAAAGTGTTCTCCTATGGGGAGAACCAAATAACCCTTTTAGGTTCTAGATAGCACCATTTGTTTTCTAAGAGTGTAGACAAATCAGCAAGATGTAAATCCACGATGTAAATCCACATTCAGCCACGACTCTGAGAAACATATATTACAGTTATTCAGGTCCCGTTGACAGGATAGTTTTCGAGCTCATCCAGTTTGTTGGTCTATTTGTTGATCTATTTGATCACCGACGTAATCTCGTCAGGATGCCTGCTCGCTTGACTCACGGCTGCCGGGGATCAGGGTTGCCAGGGATCAGGGTCTCGTCCGGAGTAAGCAGGATGTCCAATTTTGCAGACTCGTTGAAGTTGAAATTTTAGTCCAAATCAAGTTTAGTAATCACTGTTGTGATGTTTAGAAGCTGTAGGCCAAAGGAAATGTGTCACTACTTCCACCGAAGTCGGTCCCTCTCCTTGTTCGGGCGGCGTTCGGTGGTCGACATCACCAGCCTTCTAGCCATCACCGATCCACTTTCATTTTCCATTTGTGTCCCAATGTAATGCTCGTCACTGTAAGGATGGTCGGACGAACGTGCAGATGCCTCTGATTGGGAACCATACCAGGCCAACATAGAAATACAAAAAACTAGAGTACCCACCTTAGTCACACCCTGACCTAACCAAAATAGAGAATCAAAAGGCTCTCTAAGGTCAGGGCGTGACAGGACCCCCCCAAGGTGCGTTCACCGGCCGCAAAACCTGACTCTATGGGGGAGGGTTCGGGTGGGCATCTAGCCTCGGTGGCGGCTCCGGTTCGGGATGTAGACCCTGCTCCGCTCGCGTATCCCTCCTCTTCCGTGGAACCGGAACGTGGATCGTCGCCGGAGAAACCAGACCGTCGCCAAGGACTCTGGACCGTAGATTGTTGCCGGGGACTCTGGACGTGGATCGTCGGCGGAGGAATCGGATCATGGATCGTCGCCAGAGGCTCTGGACTGGGAACCCCCGCTGGAGGCACCGGACCTTGGATCGTCTCTAGAGGCTCCGGGCCAAGGATCATCCCTGGAGGCTCCGGGTCGTGGATCATCACTGGAGGCTCCGGGTCATGGATCATCACTGAAGGCTCTGGACTGCAGAACGTCGCTGGAGGCTCTGTACTGGGAACCCTCACTGGAGGCTCCGGACCTTGGATTGTCTCTAGAGGCTCCAGGCCATGGATCATCACTGGAGGCTCTAGGCCATGGATCATCACTGGAGGCTCTGGGCCATGGGTCATCACTGGAGACTCCGGGCCATGGATCATCCCTGGAGGCTCCGGGCCACGGATCATCACTGGAGGCTCTGGACTGCAGACCATCGCTGGAGGCCTGGTGCGTGGAGCTGGCACAGGACGTACCAGGCTGGGGAGACGCACTGGAGGCCGCGTGCGTGAAGCCGGCACAGGATATACTGGACCATGGAGGCGCACTGGGGGTCTGGAGCGCAGAGCTGGCGCAACCGTCCTGGACAAATGACCACCTTCACACGGCAAGTGTGGGGAGCTGGCACAGGATGCACAGGGCTGTGAAGGCACACTGGGGACACAGTGCGTAGAGCCGGCGCAGGATATACTGGACCCTGGAGGCATACTGGGGACCAGGAGCGCTGAGACGGCACAACCCATCCTGGACAGATACCCACATTAGCACGACAAGTGCAGGGAGCTGCCACAGAACGCACCGGGCTGTGGAGGCGCACTGGAGACACGGTGCGTAAAACTGCAAAACATGGCACCTGAATGGTGACCAACTCCACACGGTGAGTACAGGGAGCTGGTTCTGGTTCCCACCTTGGCTCTGCCAACCACCCCATGTGCCCCCCAAAAACTGGTTTGAGGCTGCCTCCCGGGTT